>NW_005362033.1:1344095-1357930 GCF_000412655.1 Myotis brandtii
TGACACCTGCCCCCGCCCCACCCTCGGAACGCTCGGCTCCCTCCGCCCCCTGCCGCACTCCTATTGGGCAACGCCTGCCCGGCATTTCTCCGATTGGTCCCCACACGAAGACCCACCTACCCCCGGCGCCCGATTGGGCGAAGGAGCAAGCGAAGTCGCCGGGATCGCCGTCTAGCGTAGCGGCACCTCCCCTGGCCCGCCTCCGAACGAGTCTGTGTGTTTTGATTCATCTATATATTGGTCAATCTAGAATCCCTACCATTATTGGAGAACAGGAAAGTCAATCACTCAAGTAGGAGCAGGAAAGAGACGAGGCTAGAAAGATCCCCGCCCATGAGAAGTGCTGATTGGAGGAACATTTGTTTTCTCTAAAGCTGGTTGGTGACAGGAGTATTTCCCCACCCAGAAATGTTTTTACGCGACTTATCAACTTTCACCCAGGATGTTTACTTCCTAACTTCCCCTTAGCAACGGAGTGGCGTCTTCTGGCTCTCCTAGCAACTGAGCGGAGCGACTTGTGCGCGAACCAGCCGGGTAGCCTGCGCTCGAGAAGGTGAGACCCGGGAGCTGAATCTCTGGGAGGACTGGCAGAGCCAACAGCGCCCGACTTAACTCTTTTCTCTGACTTTTTTCTCCGAGGTACCTGGCCCGGCCCTTCTCATTTGTAAAAACGCTAGCCCTGGGCTTTCAAGCCTCTGGATTAGAAAGAAATACTAAGGAAGCATTTCCTCAGGGGGCAGGGCCCGAAGAGATTTTTTAAAAATATTTTTTATTGATTTCAGAGAGGAAGAGAGAGGGAGAGAGAAACATCATTGATGAGAGAGAATCATTGATCGGTTGCCTCCCGCACACCCCCTCCTGGGGATGGAGCCTGCAACCCAGGTATGTGCCCTGACGGGAATCCAACTGTGACCTTCTGGGCATTGGTTTGATGCTCAACCATTGAGCGACCCCGGCCGGCCGTCCCGAAGAGATTTTTAAGGGGTTTGATCCCCTAGGCTTCTGGCCTGATCCCTTTCTTAGAGAGAAAGGAACCTGAAAGAAAAATCCACTGATAACTTCTTAAAGAATTCAACTCTTATATCCCACTTCATAACTGTCATTAAATTATTTCTCTTATTTTTATTCTTCATCTTGGTGCTATTTAAAGAACTTTGGGCATATGGATACCCAAGTTCCATGTCTGTTCCTTGTCAGTAGCTACTTGTATGACCAGACAATTTCCTTTCCCTGATGAGTCTTAGTTTTCCTATCTGGGAAATTAGGGCACTAGGAATCTTCTGTAATGGCCTCCAGAGCTGACGTAATTAAATAGCACTTGTGCACTTGGTACAGAGTAAGCACTCAGTAAAGTAAACTGTTTATTTTTCAGATCCAGTTGATCCCAGATTGTTGTTTCCTAGGACAATTCTGGATCTGTTTCTTCCTGAGGAGGCTATTCCATTGAGGCGCATTCTCTACCTCCTACCTGTGGTCTTCACCAACAAAACTATCAACAGGCAAGACAACAGGAACCCAGGTTGGGTGGTAAATTATGAATAAAACCCTGTAGACTCTAGGGAGTCTAGGGAGGACTGCTTGGGCCTTGACCCTGACGCAGAACAGCTGTGGAAAACATTATGGGCAGTGACAATGATGCCCTGGGAACAGCTGAGTCATGATTAAGCAATGCCTCTGGAGTCATGTTCTCCAGCTCTGCTATATACTAGATGTATAAACTTGGGCATGTGACTTAACCTAACTAGCTTCCATTTTCTTATCTGAAAACTGCAAATGACTAGTCCTACATATAAAATAAATTCCTAGAGATCTTTCACATCCACATCTCACCACCTCCTTGGTCATCTCTCACTTCATGACTCTTGTCATTCTCAGTAGTACAACCAGAGTGAGCTTCTTTTTTTTAATATATTTTTATTTCAGAGAGGAAGGGGGAGGGAGAGAGAGATAGAAACATCAATGATGAGAGAAACGTTGACCAGCTGCTTCCTGCACGCCCCACACTGGGGATTGAGCCCGCAACCCAGGCATGTGCCCTGATCGGGAATCAAACCGTGACCTCCTGGTTCATAGGTCAACACTCAGCCACTGAGCACACTGGCCAGGCAGAATCTTTTTTATATGACTTCTCAGTTCAATTCAACGCAGATTTGGTACACTACCAAGTATGAAGTACCTTTGCAAGAGAAGGGGGACTCCTGTCTCAGCAGGCTGAGTTGTCTTTTGTCAGATATTTTTGACCAATATGTATGAGAGAGATTCTTCTGCCCCCGAGTGAGCTTCTTAAAATTAAAATCGTATCATGTCACTGCCCCTGCTAAGCCCCAGGAGCTTCCCAGAGCTCCTGTAGGCCTCTCCAAGCTTGTATCACTTCAGCCAAAGTGGAACATGTTCTCTTCCCACATCAGGGCCCTCACTGTGCAGTTCCCTCTCCTTCTTTCTACTCCTCCTTCAGAGCTCAGCCCCACCTCCCTGGCCAGGCCAGGTGCCCCTAATGCATGCTATCATAGTCCCCGACACCTACAAATTTGTCATAGTTTCTAATTAAACATTTGTATGACTATATGATTTATTCTGAAACAGAGATAAGGAGATCTGTCTGTTGTAATCATAACATGTAGATATTCATTACAAGTGTGTAGACTAAATAAATGATCTTAAACAAATGTAGGCGGGAGGAATTATTCATCTAGTATAGATGGGAAATTCAAGGCTCAGCCAGGTGAGGTGAGTTGCCAAAGGATGCAAAGTCGGGGTCTAAATCCTGTCCTCGTGGGGTAGGCAGCTGCCCCACATGGCGATTGTTGGGCTGGACCGAAAGCAGCTTGATCTGACATAGGTGCCAGGCCTTGATGTGGGAGGGATGATAAGTCAGCTGAAGTTTTGAAATCAGAATTAAGAATAATTTTCCCAAGTACAGCACCTTTCTTTGAAAAAGCACAAACACCTTGCAGGTAATATCTGCCAAATACAGCACATTAAAATGTCCCCAAAGGCAACTTGGTGTCAAGTTATGGGAAATTTTACAAGAATTTGTTTCAGAAAAGTAGAGAAAGGCAGAGGACTGGAAACATCTTTTGTGGGCAGGAGATGTAGCCAGTGTTGACAAATGGGAGGAGCGGGAAGATGGAAGGTGCAGGTAGAGACTAGGCATGGGGGAGGGTCGGAGGGATGGGGTTGGGGTTAGGTGAGGCTGTGCCTCCTCTGGGGGGAGAAGGAAAGGCCGCATGAGAGCTAAAAGCATGGGACATCTGATCATGCAAAATCCAGAAATGGAAGATGCATATTTACATAAGCTGCCGTCAATGGATGGTGGGGAAGGAGCGGGAGGGCAGCTGGGCAGTGGCAGTCTAAGGCCAAGTGGCAGGATTGCCAGGTCCATCGGGTTTGTGGTGCACACCAGCGCACCAGCACTCTCTCCAAACAGAACCCAGTGGATAAGAGGCAGAGGACAGGGGCTGTCCGGTGCCAGGGCTAGCAGAGCAGGGAGGACGGGAGGTTCAGGGAGGCCCTGGTGTTGGGGACACATGCAGACAAAGATAGCAGGTGAAGTCAGCAGCGAGGTGAGAAGCAGGGTGGAAAGTAGGAGGGAGAACTGAGTTTGCAGAGGTTCAGGAGGCGGGATCCGGGGATCTCCAGTGACTGACGGAGAGTGTGTCTTCCTGCGGCCCAGCCTTCGGGATGTTCTCACTCAGAGGGCTGGTGATGAGAGGAGGTCGGATGCGCTGGCTTCCCAGGGCTGTGGCTCTGCCCAGCCAGGAATGGCAGCTCGGTCATCCTTACAGTGTGACTGACCGAGTCCCCAGCTCCCCACTTTGCCTGCGGTATCTCAACCCAATTCCTTTGGACCATTAACAACAGAACCTCCTGGGTTAGTTTAAGTGAAGGAGGATTTGATGCCAGAAGGGCCTGAAATCAGGGACATTAGGGGCTGGAAAGCCAGCAAGAAGAAGGCAGCCTCTGTCTGTGCCAGTCTGTCTGTCCTTCTGTCTATTTTCCCCTGGATCCCCCAGATTCCCATCTCTGCTTCTCTCTGTTCATCTGCCCCACTTTCTCCCCAGCTCAAGCAACCAGCTCTGGTGGGCACTCTTATCCTGAAGCCCACGCTCACATTTCTCAGGGGAAACATGAATGACCAGCTTGGATGGGTGTCCTCCTACACACTGGGCAACTTGGTGGGGGGATATGGGGGGAAGCGATATAGACATGGCTGTCTGGCTGGCTGAGGCTCTCAGAGAAGGCAGCTGCGGGCTAGTGTGCCTGGCTGGGGCTGCTGAGGACAATGTTCAGTGGTTGGCACCAAGAAACCTGAACAAGGGTGGGACAGAAGCCCAAGGCCCAAGGTGACCACGGCCATAGGGAAGCTGAGTTCCAGAGGATAAGAGACCAGTGTGGCACCATCCACTTGTCTGGGGTAGGGTCACAGCTGTGGTTGTGGGGCCAAGGAAGGGCACCAGGCAGGATGGGCATATGTGGTTGCCCAGGGAAGCCCTGGAGCAGCCTTAGTGCAAATGTCCTAACCCCCCGGTGTAGGGGGCCAAGCAGTGGGAGAAGGGCAGCGTTTGTGTGTCCTTACCCGCCACAGTGCTCCCCAGCACTTTAAAAGGATGCCCACCAGCCCCTGTCCTCAGACAAAGGGAGAAGTAGATTGTGGAACACAAACGTAATGTTTTTTAGGGAAGATGAACCGGCTGTGCAACTCACTGGAGCCAAGAGTGATGAACGACGACATGCTTAAGCTGGCTGTCGGGGAGCAGGGCCCACAGGAGGAGGCTGGGCAGCTGGCCAAACAGGAGGGCATCCTCTTTAAGGACGTCGTCTCCCTACAGCTGGACTTCCAGAGTGCGTACCCTGGGCGGGCAGGGCACCAGGCAGGGCCCCCTGACTTTTTCCAATCCACATCCCAGCCCCAGAATTCCATGCAAAGTCCGTATAAAAAGATAAAATTCTCCCATTCCAAATCTAAGTGAACCACAGAGGCCTTAGTGTCCTCGGGTGGAGAAACCTAGGAGGGTGGTCTCAAGCAGTCATCCTGGCTGTGGGGAGCGGGGGGGAGGAGGATGTACAGCTTTGGAGGAGGAGCAGAAGACAGGAGTGGCACAGGGCCATGGGCAGGGAGCTGGGCAAGAGTGGCCGGGTAGCCTACTGGGAAGATGTGGCTGGGGACCAGGTAGAACCTCGGTGCCTCAGTGTCCCCATCTGTGAAATGGGATCATTGTAGTCTCTGGCCAAGGGCTGGTTGGGAGGACAAGGTAAGACAACATGTGCACAGTTTGGGTTCATTAAAAAAGGCTAGTGAGAGCTGTGAGAGGAAGCAGGAGAGATGGGCATAGAGCCTGCAGCCGGGCATTGTGCATGTTAGAAAGAAGGCGAGCCCCCAAACCAAGGGTCCTGGTAGAACACAAATGATACTTGGCAGCCAACAGCAAGGCAGTATGTTTACTCCTGCAGGAGGGCGTGCAGCCAGCCCAGGGTTTTATCCCTGACACACACCATCTGTCCCTCACTCTTGATTGGTCAGAGTTTAGGCTCACATTCTTGTGCTAATGTAAAGGAAAAAGGGAGGGGTGGACCTGTGCGGTTTCAAAATGGCAGTTGCCTAAACTCCCTTCTTTGACAGAAAAGATTACATACTTGTTTATTCTCACAATTCTCACATGCAGGCGGGCCACAGTGGAGGGACTGGTCAGATTCATAGTCCTGCTCTGTCCTGGGTTCCCAGCCGACCTGCTGAGCCATCTGCTCAACAAGAAGGAATTCTTTTTTTTTTCTTTTCTTTCTTTTGACTGGTTTTGGTGGGGGGTTTCTTCTATTTTAAAAAAAAATGAAATTGACTGACATAGCATTGGTTAATAACACTATAAATTTCAAGTGTACAACTTTATCATCAGCATTTGTACACTCCAGCATGTGCGCACGGCCCGCAGTCTCCGCTCCTTCTGTCACCATATATTTGATTTCCTTTACCCTCTTTGTCTTCCCTGAGGCCCTGCCTCAGCTGGTCTGGGCCAGACCCTGGGGGCCCAGCAGTGGGCAAGGCCCTGACCCCAGCCCACAGAGCGCACAGGCCTCCAGGGGGACCCCAGCTCTGCAGGGGCTGGCCACCCAGAGCAGTGAGGGCCCTGGCCTGGGTAGTGAAAGGCTAAGGGGTTGCAGAATGGCTGTCACCAGAGGGAGCTTTTGCACTGCCCCCTTCCTGATGCTTCCCCTCCCAGCCTGGGTTCCTTCCACCAGAATTTATCAAGTGCCTGTTATGTGCCAGGTGCTTGTCTAGGTACTAGGCATTCAACTGTGAACAAAAAAGTGGAAAAAAAAGAAGAAGAAGAAGCCTGTCCTCATGGAGCTTGACATCCAAGTGAGGGACACACACAGTAAAACGGAGGGAAAGAACAGTGTCCGAGGAAGGTAGCTTGTGCTGTGGAGAGAAATCACTCAGGAGAGGAGGAAGGGGACCTGGGTGGGCCTCACCCAGAAGGTGACAGTTGAGCAAAGACTAGAAGGCGGGAAGGGAAGGGGCCACGCGGAGATGCAGGAAGGTGCTGACTGCAGAGGAAGCAGCCGGCACAGAAGCCCCGCGGGGCAGACCTGGGTGGAGACAGGCAGAGAGTGGCCGGTCAGCTAGCACCGGCCTGGGGGCTGGAGAGGGAGTGTGGTTTGTACAGTGAGCGAGCCGGGAGACTCGGAGGGAGGAGGGACAGGGATTTAGGTTTTCACAGGGTCCCACGGCTGCAGGAGGATAGATGGTGGGGCCTGGGGAGCAGGGAGTCTAGGGGGCACTGCTGATGGGCCAAGACCGAGGCGGTGGCAGTGAGGAGGGCTCTGTGTCCACGTTGAAGATAATGGGCGTTTGAGGCAGGCCTGTCCTGCTGGCGGCTCGTTCAGAGCTAACTGCCAAGTAGATCCTGATTTTGTTGTGTTGTTTGGCTTTTCCACACGAACTGCTGATGTGTGGGGAAAGCCAGCGCGCAGGGGTGCCCAGCCAGCACCCAGGAGTGTGCAAGCCACCCTGGGGAATCTGGTCAGAGAGCTAAAGAACAGATCCCAGTGCTACCTGGCCCTGGGGCCCAGGACAGGCAGGACTCTGGGTCAGAGAGACGCTGGCCCCTCCCTCCGCACCCCCCACTCCCCCCGGGGAGACATGGCTGGAAGAGGGCAGTGGGGAGGGTGCTGTGTCTCTCCCAGGACCTCAGTGAATATCGTCCCCCTGAGTGAAAACTGAAACTGCTGCCCCAAATGTGTGCTTATTAAGGGCACCTTCTCCCCGCTTCGTCTTACAAAGAGCATATTCTAAGTTTCGGTAGTTATTACAAAAGCAAATATAGAGCAAAGGGGCACGTAAGCAGTAGAGTTATTTGTAGCTTCTAGAATGAACTGGGGACACGCGGCAGAGGGAAGGCAGGCGGACCCCGGCCTGTGCCTTGTGCCCCAAGTTGTCTGGCGTCCTGGGCAGCCCTCAGCCTGGCCCCGGAGGCCGCACGAGTCCTGTGTCCTGAGCTCCTGGTGCTCAGCCCAGTCAGGGCGCCCACAGACTGCAGGCAAGAGCGGGGCTGGGGCCTGCGTGTGCGTAGCATCAGCTCAGTCCCCCAGGACACTGCTCTAGACTCTAACCTTAAGCCGAGGCTGGAGCCAGCGGCGGTCTCCGCGGCCTGTTTCAGACATCCTCCGCATTGACAACCTCTGGCAGTTTGAGAACTTGAGAAAGCTGCAGCTGGACAATAACATCATCGAGAGGATCGAGGGCCTGGAGAACCTCACACAGCTGGTCTGGCTCGGTAAGGCCCCTTCGTGTGTGTGACCGCCCGAGTTCAAGGCGACCCCGCCAAGATCACCCTCGCCACGGTGTTTGTCTCCCTGGCATTACCCTGCAAGCCCACGGACAGCAGAAGCTCTGTCCGCCGGGAGCAAGAACGCTGTTCTTTTTATTGTTATGGCTCCTTTTTTGTTAATCTTCACCCAAGGATATTTTTCCATTTGATTTTCAGAGAGCGTGTAAAGGAGGGAGGGCGGGGGAGAGAGATAGAGAAACATGGAAACATCCATGTGAGAGAGACACATCGATTGGTTGCCCAAACCTGCAACCCAGGTACGTGCCCTTGACTGGGAATCCGGAAGCGAACCCACAGCCCTTCCCAGCATGGGCCAGTGATCTAACCATCAAGCCACACTGTACAGGGCTGAAGCTGTTCTTTTTAAAAGCCCGGGCCCTGTGTTGGGTAAACACAGCAGAAATGTGCTTGGATGTGCCAGGACAGAGTATTCCGTCCCCAGCTGCCAGCCTCCGGTTTGGGAGTGGGTGGTCGAAGGAGCAGCCCTGGGTTCCTTGTGGTCACTCTGCACGCCGGCTGACAGCTAACTGTGGGTCCCACCACTCATGGGGGCTCCGATCAGACCCAAAAGAATCATCACAGTTGCTAGTTGCACTGAGCACTTACTACCTGCTAAGCATGGGCCTCCATGTGAGCTATTTTAATGCACACAGCAGCCCATTGTAGAGATGAGCAAACTGAGGCCACAGCGAGTGGTGGGGGCTTCTGGCTCCCAGCCCAGCTCTGACTCTAGAGCTCTGGCCCTCACTGCTAAGACCGCAGGGTCCTGATGACCCGTGTCCGTCTGCTGAGCTAGGAGGCAGCCTCCCCGCTGCTGAGGGGCAGGTGGGCGCCTGGAGGGAGAGGAGCTGGCTGGGGAGCCCTGTATACCTGCTTTGTTTCACTCTTACAGCAAAAGACCCGTTACTATCCCATTCCATAGATGAGGAGGGGCTCCGGGAGGCCCAGGCACTTGCCCAAAGCTCCACGACCAGAGCTGCTGGGGTGCAAACCCAGGCCTGTCTGACCCGAAGTCGGGTTCCTTCACCCCGTCAGGCTGTGTCCCCGTAGCAGGAGCCCGGCACAGCGGGGAGCCTCCAGGTGTGCCCAGCAGCTGGGCTGAGTGTGCTGCCAGCTGCCAGCCTTCGCAGCCCCACAGCCCGCTTAGGCTGCAGTTCGCAGACGCAGCGGCTGAGGCGGAGAGGCTTGATGGCGTGGCACGCGGCAGGCAGCTGAGGCGACCCCAGCCAGGGCTCCTGTCTGCTGGGCCCCTCCGCCCCAGGCCCCGCCTCCGGCACTCTGGCACTCATTCCTGCTGAGTGGCCCAGCTGCCTCGCCACAAGTCATCTGCCTCTCTACAGGGGTGGGGAATGTCCGGCCCGCAGGCCATGAAAGGCCTGAGAGATCATTTGGGCTGGCCCTGCCAAGGCATTAGGGGTGAGTTAATTAAATGTTTGACCAAATACAGCAGGCTACTTTTTAAGTTGCTAATTATGTCTGGCCCTCGAATGATGTCATAGATACCCAAAGGGCCCTGGATGGAAGAAAGGTCCCCCACCCTGCCCTAGGAAATGAAGGAGGAGAAGAGAGTGCTGGGTCAACCAGGCCCTGAGCCATGCCCCCTCTGGAAGGCCTGCCAGGCACCAGCTGTCTGAATGCTGGGCTTTTAGGCAGAGCTACCAGCCCAGCCGTCCCTCAGATATAAAACAAGTGCCACAGGTTCCTGGAAGGCGCTCCTGTGATGCCCAGGACTCCATGGCACAGGGTGAGAAAGCAGAAGGGGAGATTTCTGGCAAAAGGTCAGCCTGCACCCCTCAGAGAGTCAGAAACCAGCCTTTGCCCAGCCACGGCACTAGGGACCCAACCGCAGGCGGGAAGTGCTGGTCCCTGGGCTGGTTCAGCAAGCCCCTAGCTACGTGTACCCACTGCTGGCCCGGAGCAGGCTCTGGAGAGCTGATTTGCACATCTCACCACGTTTGCATTCAGGATGTCTTGTTGGGGCCTGACATTGGCCGTGGTGGCAGTGCTATTCCACAGCTACCGGCAGCACAACAGGTCAGAGCGCCCCTCGCTGGCCCCATATGGAACATCTACCTGCAGCACTGGTTCTAGGGGGTGGCCAGGCCTCTGGAGAGCAGACCTGGCTGCCCGCTGGGAAGGGAAGTGGGCAGGCGTGGCATTTAGCAGGCCCCAGTTTGCATCCCAGCTCAGCCAAGTGCTAACCAATTTTGCACCAGCTGTTCCAGCCCTCTGACCCTCAGCTTCTCTGTGTGCTCTGTGCCCTCAGGCATATGACCACCAGGCCCTTTGAGTCTGGGTTTCTGCGTCCAAAAAATTAGGTGGTGATGCCTCTGCTATGAGGATTCAATGAGGTAATGCACTCAAGGGCCTAGCGTAGCTAAAGGAACACTCAGGTATCCTTGATCCCAGCCGACAGCAGGTCAGCATCCGTGACATACCAACGAGACTAAATGAAGATGTGGATACACTTACTTTCCACAGCACCTTTTTAGTGTGCCAGCTTGCAGCTACCATGATGTATTCCCAAGCTCATGAAAAATTCCCAGGTTGGGCCCTAACTGGTTTGGCTCAGTGGATAGAGCGTCGGCCTGTGGACTGAAGGGCCCCAGGTTTGATTCCGGTCAAGGGCATGTACCTTGGTTGCGGGCACATCCCCAGTAGGGGGTGTGCAGGAGGCAGCTGATAGATGTTTCTAACTCTCTATCCCTCTCCCTTCCTCTCTGTAAAAAATCAATAAAATATATATTTTTTAAAAAATTCCCAGGTTGGGCCTCTGGGCCATTGCTATTCTAGGACAGAGTTGCAGCCCAGCCCCAACTAAAAACTGTCCATTTTAGTTCCAAAGATGTGAAGTTTGGGCTAGAGAGGACCAGGACACCTCAGCTGGGGTGCGTGGGCTTGGGGGGAAGCTTGAGTTGGCCGTGCTGTACCTAGAAGGCCTGACCTGCAGCCTGTCTGGGGGGAGCCCTCACTGCCCTCTGGCACCAGTAGTTAGCTGTGTGGCTTTGGGAAAATCACCAAGCCTTTCTGAACTTAGCTTCCCAATTGAGCAAATGGGGAGATGTGGGGAGCTGGCACGGCCATGGCATACTCATGCCAGCTCAGCCTGGTTCAGTGACCCTGAGTGGGGACGATGAAAGGCTTAGAAAAGACAGACGAGAGAATGACAGCTGGGTCTCGGTGGGACGCTGCTCCCTGATGAGGAGACAGCGCCCACAAGCCGTGTCTTTATTTTATAGCAGATGCCACAAGGCAATGTAAGGGCGTGATCAAGATGTTTACAGCATTCTTGTGGGTTTCAACCTCAGTCAACTACATGCACCTGAACTCTATCACTCAGGCACGTGGGGCCATGTGTTCGGACCATAGGTTAAGCTTACAGCTATAGCTGTTGGCTATAATTGTGCTGGGAGGGCTCTGCCCTCCAGCTGGGACTTGCACGTGGCAATGAGAGGACTGTGCCCTCTCCTCAGTCCAGGGCTTGAACCTGTCCAAACACTGTAGCCGCGCCCCACAGGGAGAGACGTTCCAGACTGCCACTCAGAGCTGCTGTCTGGGGTGTACACACCAGCAGCTGGTAAATTGGTGGGTGCTGAGCAGATGCCGGGCATCACTACCAAATGCCTATAGGCGGGCAAAGGGGACACGGCACCTGGCTCCCCGCTCCAGACCTGCCAGTCAGCATGTCCAGCTCAGAACAGCAACAGAGCACGGACACGAGCGTTTGCCCACGTGTCCCGAGCCAGGAAGGTGAGGGCAGAACTGGAGAGGGCGAGGACAGTTCGACTCCATGCACAGCTCTGTCAGACAGCTTGGTGCTGGCTCAGAGCGCGTAGGTAGCCCAGACGGGTTTGGTTCAGGACGGTCCACCCCTAACTCGTCACTCAGCCCTCTGGCCCTCTTCCTTCCAGACCTGTCCTTCAACAACATCGAGGCCATCGAGGGGCTGGACACACTGGTGAACCTGGAGGACCTGAGCTTGTTCAACAACCGCATCTCCAAGATCGACTCCCTGGACGCCCTGGTCAAGCTGCAGGTGCTGTCCCTCGGCAACAACCAAATCGGCAACATGATGAATGTGAGTGAGCTCAGGCCCAGCGCGGGGCTGGGGCTGGGGCTGGGGTCTGTGCCCAAGGGAAACGCAGGGTCAGTCTTTTAGATCTTCCCCTTTTCCTAGAGAAGCCAGAGACACAGCTTATTTCACAAGAGATGCGGTAATGTTTAAACAACACGCTTCACCGTGAAAGGCCATCTGTGGGTGCCAGTTTGTGCCCTGCCTTGGTGGGGCCTCTTTCTTTCCCTGAGCCCCAGGCTCACTTAAAAAGCCGTTGCTGAGGCAAGGACCTGCTCGGGGGGACATTTGGCCTGTGCTCAGTGGATACAGAGACCCGCAAGGCACAGTCCCTCAGGGATGCCCAGCACACATCTACATAATCAGGACACACAGCATGACAAGAAGCTGGTGTCCACCCCGGGGGGCCAGGGGTGTGTACGTGTGAGGGGGCAGAGGTCATTGGTCATTTGGGGGAAGGTTGGCTGCCCCCCTGTCTATTCCCAAGATCCCAGCGGCTGGGGATGGGGCAGGGACAGGCCCACAGCTGGGAACTGCTTCTCCAGCCGGCCAGTCAATCCTGGGAGCTGTCCAATACCCTTTCAAGATTCCTCTTCTGCTTTCGTCAGTTAGATGGCCTGGGTCCAAACCCCAGCTGCATGCCCTAAGGCTCGAGCCTTCTATGCCTCAGTTTCCTCTTCTGTAAAATGGAGATAATGGCCATAAGCCACCTGCCAGGAATTGAGTGAGGTGATGGACATGAGTCACCTCATTCAGTGTCAGGCTGGAGTGCGTTCTTTTTTTTTTTTCTTAACCATCACCCAAGGATATTTTTCCATTGATTTATAGAGAGAGAGAGTGGAAAAGAGGGTAAGACGGAGAGAAACATAGATGTGAAAGAAACACATCGATTGGTTGCCTCCTGCACGAGCCCTGACCAGGGAGGAGCCTGCAACCAAGGTACACGCCCTTGACCAGAATTGTACCTGGGACCCTTCGGTCTACAAGTCGATGCTCTATCCACTGAGCCGAACTGGCTAGGACTGTTCCTTTTTATATATAAACTAGAGGCCCAGTGCATGAAATTCGTGCATGGGTAGGGTTCCTAGTGGCTGCCGGCCAGGGCCTCCCTTCCCCCAGCTGCCAGCACCGACTTCCCTCTGGCACCTGGGACCCACCGGCACCCAGGACCCTGGCTTCCTTCGCAACTCTGGCTTCATCCGGAAGGACGTCCGGTCTAATTAGCATATTATGCTTTTATTATTATAGATAACGTCACCTAAAGCTCCAAGGCGACTCCTCTTGTTGGCTGTCCTCTGACTCTGCACAAAAGGCTGTGTTCCTAATGCCCTGTCCCACACTCCCATTTTCAGAGTATCCTACCCCAGTTTCCAGGAACCCAGAACCCCCCACTGGGGATCAAGCCCACAACCCAGGCATGTGCCCTGATTGGTAATTGAACCATGACCTCCTGGTTCATAGGTTGATGGTCAACCACTGAGCCACACCAGCCGGGCTGGAGTACATTCTTAACAAAGGGAGGACTGTTGCAGCTGAGATCCTCCCTGAGAAATTCATTTGAACCTCTAGCCAGGCTCACCAAGAAACACAGAGAGAAGACCCAAATAAACAAAAATCAGAAATGAAAGAGGTGAAGTAACAACCAACCCCACAGACATACAAAGGATTGTAAAAAAATACTACAAACAACTCTATTCCAACAAATTGGACAACCTAGACAAAATGGACATATTCCTAGAAAAATACAAGCTTCCAAAACTCAATCAGGAAGAATAAAAAAAAACCTGAATAGGCCGATAACTACCGATGAAATTGAAGCAGTAATAAGAAATCTTCCAGCAAACAAAAGCCCTGGTCTGGCCGGCTTCACAGGGGAGTTTTACCAAACATTCAAAGAAGAATTAAAACCTATTCTCCTCAGACTATTCCAAAAAAAA
>NW_005362033.1:1358119-1359129 GCF_000412655.1 Myotis brandtii
AGGATTTATTCCAGGGATGCAAGGCTGGTACAATATCTGCAAATCAATAAACGTTATACATAATGTAAACAAATTGAGAGACAAAAATCACATAATCATATCAGTTGATGCAGAAAAAGCATTTGACAAAATCCAACACCCTTTCTTGATAAAAACACTCAACAAAGTGGGAATAGAGGGATCATACCTCAACATAATAAAAGACTTATATGACAAACCTACAGCCAACATCATACTCAATGGGCAAAAACTAAACTCATTTCCCCTAAGAACAGGAATAAGACAGGGATGCCCACTTTCACCACTCCTGTTCAACATAGTACTGGAAGTGCTAGCCATAGCGATCAGACAAGAAGAAAATATAAAAGGTATCCAAATTGGAAAAAAAGAAATAAAACTGTCCTTATTCACAGGTGACATGATATTGTACATAGAAACCCTAAAGATACCATCAAAAAACTACTAGACTTAATAAATGAATTTGGCAATGTAGCAGGATACAAAATTAACACCCAGAAATCTATGGCTTTTTTATACACCAATAATGAAATCACAGAAAGAGAAATGAAAAAAAAAAAAAAAATCCTATTTACCACTGCACCAAAAAATTAAGATACCAAGAAATAAACTTAAATAAGGAGGTAAAAGACCTGTACTCAGAAAACTATAGGCCATTGAGGGTGAAGGCAGGATTGGGGGGATGAGGGGACATTGGGGGGATAAGGACACATTTGTAATATCTTATTCAATAAAGGGGGGAAAATAAATAAATAAATAAATTTAAAAAAAGAAAAGAAAAAAGAGATAGAGCAGTGGTTCTCAAACTTCCTAATGCCGCGACCCTTTAATACAGTTCCTCATGTTGTGGTGACCCCCAATTTCATTGTTACAAATTGAACATAATTAAAGCATAGTGATTAATCACAAACACAATATGTAATTATATATGTGTTTTCCAATGGTCTTAGGCGACCCCTGTGAAAGGGTCGTTCGACCCCCAAAGGGGTCAC
>NW_005362033.1:1359633-1364286 GCF_000412655.1 Myotis brandtii
CCATACACAAAAATAAACTCAAAATGGATAAAGGACTTAAACGTAAGACGGGAAAATATAAAAATCTTAGAAGAATCCATAGGCAGCAAAATATCGAACATATGTCATAGCAGTATCTTTACTGATACAGCTCCTAGGACAATGGAAACTAAGAAGAAAATAAACAAATGAGAATACATCAAAATAAAAAGCTTCTGCATAGCAAAAGAAACCATCAACAAAATAACAAGAAAGTCCACTGCATGGGAGAACATATTTGCCAATGTTATATCCTATAAGGGTTTAATCTCCAACATTTATAGGGAACTCATACAAATTAACAAAAGAAAGTTAAACAATCCAATTTAAAAAATGGTCAAAGTACCTAACTAGACACTTTTTGAAAGAGGACATACAGAAGGCCAAGAGACATATGAAAACATGCTCAAAGTCAGTAATCATCTGAGAGATGCAAATCAAAATGACAATGAGGTACCATCTCACACCTGTCAGAATGGCTATCATCAACAAATCAACAAATGGTAAGTGCTGAGGAAGATATGTAGAAAAAGGAACCATCGTTCACTGCTGGTGGGAATGCAGATGGTGCAGCCACTGTGGAAAACAGTATGGAGTTCCCTCAAAAAATTAAAAATGGGACTCCTATTTGACCAAGGAATCCCATTGCTAGCACTATATCCCAAGAAACCAGAAACACCAATCAGAAAGGACATATGCACACCTATGTTCATAGCAGCACAATTTACAATAGCTAAGATTTGGAAACAGCCTAAGTGCCCATCAGCAGGTGAGTGGATTAAAAAACTGTGGTACATCTATACAATGGAATACTACACTGCTTTAGAAAAGAAGGAACTCCTACCATTTGCAACAGCATGGATGGACCTGGAGAGCATCATGCTAAGCAAAATAAGCCAGTTGGAGAAAGATAAATATCACATGATCTCACTCATTTGTGGAATATAATGAACAACATAAACTGATAAACAAAAAGAGAGCCAGAAAAAAATATATTTTAGAATACAATAGAAGTAATCCTGTTGTTTGCAGATTTTTAATATTGTCTATAACTTTTGTGACATTATAATATGTTAATACAGTTTTGGTAATATTATTTAAAATCTTTTTTCTTGAGAACCAAGATGACAGCATAGGTACTTGCTGCCTCTCACAACCACATCAAAATTACAACTAAAAGACAGAATACAGAATCATCCAGAACTGCAGGAAAGCTGGCTGAGTGGAAGTACTACAACCAGAGAGGTAAAGAAGAAAGTGCATTGAGACTGGTAGGAGGTGTGGAGGCACAGAATGGGCTGGCACCTGGGTGCGCTGCTATTTTAATCAGGAGGGAGATACAAGCTCCTGCTTGCTCTGAACTCCAGTGCTGGGCGAGACTCTGGGGGACCCAGACACATACAGGGAGAAACTGGACTCTCTGGCATCGGGGCAGGAACACGAGGGCAGCTTTCTTTCAGACGGAGGTGCTCACAGCAGTTACTGTTCCTGCACTGGGACCTCTCCGGTGCAGGGCTGACTGGCAGCCATTGCTGTTTGCTTCGCCCTGGTGATTCCCTGAGACCCCGCCCCACCCAATTTACAACCCTACCCAAGCTGTGTGCATTGGCTTTTGCATATGAATGGCCTGTCCTTTCTCAGCCTAAAACCTGTCAAACAGGCAGCAACTGGGTCAAGGAGCCCCAAAGCTATCAAAAGAAGGCCCAAGACCAGTAGCAGCAGCCTGCCTTGCTTCACAGCTGGGCCTCATTTGGGCACTTCCAAACTCGATACAAAGAGGATGAATCTGCAGATCTCTCTATAGCTCCTGCTGGGTGGCCCAGGCAGTGGCTGACTTTGCACCTCCTTAGAGATCCAAGAGCCAGTGTACCCAGTGATCAGTGTGAGACCATACCAGATTACAACTCTTCACATCCATAAGTGACACACTTGTCTTGTATACTTGTTTCAGATAGATGAGTGTGGATGGGAGAGTTGGAAGGGGTCGACCTCAGCGAACGTACCTCAAAACAATGTACCTCCCCCTCGCTGCGTATCCCGCAGGCTGCCTGTGCCGTGTCTCCTCCCCTCGCCCGACCGACCGACACCCCCCCACTTCTTCTAACGCCACTTCTTCAAAATAGACTCGCCCAGGCCGAAAACCGACTTCTGCGCATGGACCACGAAGTTTCAATCGCACTGTACGTGCGCGCCCGCACGTGGTATTTTGTGGAAGAGCCACACTCAAGGGGCCAAAGAGCCGCATGTGATTCACGAGCCGCGGTTTGCCGACCACTGACCTATACTCTTCAAACTATTCCCAAAAATCCAAGAGGAAGGAACACTTCCAAGCTCTTTTTATGAGACCAGCATTATCCTAATTCCAAAACCAGATAAAGACACTACAAATAAAGAGACTTACAGGCCAATATCCCTGATGAACATAGATGCTAAAATCCTCAACAATATATTAGCACATCGCATCCAGCAATATATTAAAAAGATCACACGCCATGATCAAGTGTGATTTATTCCAGGGATGCAAGGCTGGTACAATATTTGCAAATCAATAAATGTGATGCATCACATAAACAAACTGAAAGACAAAAATCACATGATCATATTAATTGATGCAGAAAAAGCATTTGACAAAATCCAACACCCATTTTTGATAAAAACTCTCAGTAAAGTGGGAATAGAGGGATCATATCTCAACATAATAAAGGCCATATATGACAAACCTACAGCCAACATCATACTCAGTGGGCAAAAATTAAAGCCATTTCCCCTAAGAACAGGAACAAGACACGGATGTCCACTTTCATTACTGTTATCCAACATAATACTGAAAGTCCTAGCCACAGTGATCAGACAAGAAGAAAACATAAAAGCCATCCAAATTGTAAAGGAGGAAGTAAAACTGTTATTATTCACAGATGACATATTGTACATAGAAAACCCTAAAAATTCCACCAAGAAACTACTAGATTTGCCTGCTGACATGGCTCCATGGTGAGCATCCACCTAGAAACCAAGAGGTCACTGGTCAAGGCACATGCCCGGGTTGCGGTTTGCAGGCTTGATCCTCGGGGGTGTGCAGGAGGCAGCCGTTCAATGATTCTCATCATTGATTTTCTATCTCTCTCTTCCTCTCCTTTCCTCTCTGAAATCAACTTTTTTAAAACTACTAGACGTAGTAAATGAATTCAGCAATGTAGCTATATACAAAATCAATACCCAGAAATCAATGGCATTTTGATATACCAAAAATGAATTCTCAGAAAGAGAAACTAAAAAATCAATCTCATTTACTATTGCAACAACAACAACAAAAATAAGATACTTGGCAATAAACTTAACCAAAGAGGCAAAAGACCTATACTCAAAAAAAAAACTACAGGACGTTGAAAAAAGAAATGGAGGAAGATATAAACAAGTGGAAGAATATACTGTGTTCATGGATGGTAGAATTAACATCGTTAACATGTCCATATTACCCAAAGCAATCTATAGATTCAATGCAATCCCTATTAAAATGTCAATGGCTTATATCACACATCTAGAACAAATACTCCAAAATTTATATGAAATTAAAAAAGACCCCAAATAGCCACAGCAATCATGAGAAAGAAGAATAAAGTTGGAGGGATCACAATATCTGGTATCAAGCTGTATTCTCAAAGCAACTGTTCTCAAAACAGCCTGGTACTGGCACAAAAACAGGCATAAAGGTCAATGGAACAGAACAGAGAATCCAGAAATCAAACCAAGCCATTATGCTCAATTAATATTTGACATAGGAGGTAAGAGCATACAATGAAGTCAAGACAGTCTCTTCAATAAATGGTGTTGGGAAAATTGGACAGATACATGCAAAAAAATGAAACTAGACCACCTACTTACATCATTCACAAAAATAAACTCAAAATGGATAAAGGACTTAATCATAAGACAGGAAACCATAAACATCCTAGAAGAAGCCATAGGCAGCAAAATCTCAGACATCTCTCATAGCAATATGTTTACTGAAACATCGCGTAGGGCAAAGGAAGCTAGGAGAAAATAAACAAATGGAACTGCATCAAAATAAATAGCTTCTGCACAGCAAAAGAAACCATCAACAAAATGAAAAGGGAGCCCACTGTATGGGAGAATATATTTGGCAATGATACATCTGATAAAGGGTTAATATCTAAAATATTTGTATATTTTAGATATTAACCCTAACTCATGCAACTTAACAAAAGAAAGACAAACAGTCCAATTTGAAAAATGGGCAAAGGACCTAAATAGACACTTCTCCAAAGTGGACATACAGATGGCCAAGAGACATATGAAAAAATGCTCAAAGTCACTGATCATCAGAGAGATGCAAATTAAAATTACAATGAGGTACCATCTCACATCTGTCAGAATGGCTACTATCAACAAATCAACAAATGACAAATGCTGGCGAGGATGTGGAGAAAAGGGAACCCTAGTGCACTGCTGGTGGGAATGCAGACTGGTGCAGCCACTGTGGAAAACAGTATGGAGTTTCCTCAAAAATTAAATATGGAACTGCCATTTGACCAATGATCCCACTTCTAGAAATATATCCTAAGAAACCCGAAACACCAATCAGAAAGAATGTATGCAACCCTATGTTCATAGCAG
>NW_005362033.1:1364791-1377488 GCF_000412655.1 Myotis brandtii
CAGCTGGTCGATGTTTCTCTCTCATCGATGTTTCTAACTCTCTATCCCTCTCCTTTTCTCCCTGTAAAAAATCAATAAAATATATATTTTTTTAAAAAGATAAATTTTTAAAAATACTTTATTGCAACAAACTCACAGATTAAAAATATTAAGTTTCACTATAAAAAATACTTTATTGCTAAAAAAAATGCTAAGCATCATCTGATCCTTCAGCGAGCCGTAATCCCTGTGCTGGTGGAGGGTGCTGCTTTTATGTTGACGGCTGTTGACTGCAGACCGCGGTGGCTGTGGCACTTTCTTAAAATAACACAACAATGACGCTTGCCACATTGATGGGCTCTTCCTTTTGTGAATGCTTTCTCTGTGGCGTGCAATGCTGTCTGATAGCATTTTACCCCCATAGAACTTCTTTCAAAATTGGAGTCATCCTCTCAAACTGTGGTCCTGCTATGTCAACTAAGTTTCATGCTCTAAATCTTTTATCATTTCAACAATCTTCACAGCGTCTTCCCCAGGAGCAGATTCCATCTCAAGGAACCACTTTCTTTGCTCATCATAAGAAGCAGCTCCTCATCCTAAGCGTTCTCACCAGATGGCAGCACTCGGTACATCTTCAGGCTCCACTTGTCATTCTCGTTCTCTTACTATTTCCACCACATGAGCAGTTACTTCCTCCACTGAGGTGTTGAACCCCTCAAAGTCATCCATGAGGGCTGGACTCACCTTCTTCGAACTCCTGCTAATGTTGCTATTTTCACCTCTTCCCATGCATCATGAAATGTTCTCATGGCATCTAGAATGGTGGATCCTTTCCAAAGGTTTTCAATTCACTTTGCCCAGAGAGGAATCACTGTCTATGGCACCCATAGCGTTACAAAATGTAATTCTTAATGAAAAAGGCTTTGAAGTGGAAATTACTCCTTGACCCATGGGCTGAGTGTTGTGTGAGCAGTCATGGCAGCAACACTACTAGTATCTCATTGTGCATCTCATCAGGGCTCTTGGGTGACCAGGTGCATTGTCAGTGAGCCGTACTATTTTGAAAGGAGTCTTTCTTTCTGAGAGTGGGTCTCAACAGTGCACTTAAAAGATGAGTAAACCATGCTGTAAACAGATGTGCTGTGTTGTTCCATTTACAGGCAGAGTAGATTAGCATCGTTCTTAAGAGCCCCAGGATTTTGGAATGGAAAGGGAGCACTGGCTTGGACTTCAAGTCACCAGCTGCATTAGCCCCTAACAAGAGAGTCAGCCTGTCCTTTGAAGCCAGGCACTGACTTCTCCTCTCTGGTTATGAAAGTCGTAGATGGCATCTTTTCTCAAAAAGGGCTCCGTTGTCTGCAATGGACTATGTTGCTTATTAATCATCTGAGCTAGATCTTCTGAATAACTTGCCAAATCTTCTGCATCTGCACTTGCTGCTTCACTGTGCACTTCTATGACATGGAGATGCCTTCTTTCCTTAAACCCCATGACTCAACCTCTGCTACTTCCAATTTTCCTTCTGCAGCCTCCTCACCACTCTCAGCCGCCACAGAATTGAAGAGAGCAGGGCCTTGCTCTGGATTAGGCTTTGGCTGAAGGGAATGTTGTGGCTGGGTTGATCTTCTATCCAGACCAGTAAAACTGTCTCCCTATCAGCAGTAAGGCTATTTCACTCTCTATCATTCATGTGTTCACTGGAGTAGCTCCTTTAATTCCCTTCAAGAACTTTTCCTTTGCATTCACAGCTTGGCTAAATGTTTGGTGCAAGAGGCCTAGCTTTCAGCCTACCTTGGCTTTCAACGCCTTCCTCACTAAGCTTAATCATTTCTAGCTTTTGCTTTAAAGTGAGAGTCGGGCGGCTCTTCCTTTCATTTGAACACGTAGGGTGCATTGTAGGGTATTAATTGACCTAATTTCAGTATCATTGTGTCTCAGGGAGTAGGGAGGCCCCAGGAGAGGGAGAGAGACGAGGGACTGGCCAGTCTGTAGAGCAGCAAGAACATAAACCTCATTTATCTATTAAGTTCACTGTCTTTTATGAGTGTGGTTTGTGGTGCCCCAAAGCAGTTACAATAGTCACAGTACAGATCACTGATTACAGACCACCATGGCAAATACAATGACGACGATGATGATGATGATAATAATATAATTTGAAATATTGTGAAAATTACCAAAAGGTAATTACAATTACCTTTCTGTGACACAGAGACACAAAGTGAGCAAATACTGTTGGGAAAATGGTGCCAATAGACTTGCAGGATTGCCACAAACCTTCAATTT
The DNA here is from genome assembly GCF_000412655.1 of Myotis brandtii. NCBI lineage: Eukaryota > Metazoa > Chordata > Mammalia > Chiroptera > Vespertilionidae > Myotis > Myotis brandtii. Next base: position 1,367,057 of record NW_005362033.1, read on the forward strand.
GTGAAAAAATGCAATATCTGTGAAGCACAATACAGCACAGTGCAATAAAGTGAGGTATGCCTGTGTTAACTATTCGGTTAAAAAAAATAGAGTATAGGAAAAAATAAAAGCATTAGTGGAATGTTCCACTAGCAGTTATCCAGTGAATTCAAGTAAGTGCCAGGCACTCTCCTACATGCATTTCATAGTTATTTCATTTGATCCTTACAACACATATAACAGATAACATTCTCACACCCATTTTACAGATGAGGAAAGTGAGGCTCACAGCTAGCATTTGAACCCAGGTTTGCTGATCCTTTGGAAAGTCCAGGCCTGACCAGAGGCCTTGGCACAGCCATGAGCCTGGAGCACCTTGCACCTTCCTCACCTGTCACTCCGCTCGGCACTGGAGTTGTGGCCAGGCTGCAACTCTGGCAGATGCCAGGGAGAGCCGCGCAGCCAAGAAAGTGGGTCTTCTCGCCTGTCCTCCCCAGATCATCTACCTGCGGCGGTTCAAGGACCTGCGAGCGCTCAGCCTCTCTGGGAACCCCATCGCCGAGGCAGAGGATTACAAGATGTTCGTCTGGGCCTACCTTCCTGACCTCGTGTACCTGGACTCTCGGCGGATCGATGACCACATGGCAAGTGTCTCCCTCTGGGTGCCCCAGCTCCGTGAGACAGTCCTCAGGCCCCTAGTTTCCAGGAAAGGGACCCTGAGGCAGAGAGCAGGGCAGCTCCCTCCTCCCCGCTCCTTTCTTGGCCGCTGTCGACAGGACCCTGGTGGCCAGCCTGGGTCTTGCTCATGTGGCCAGGCTCCTTCCACCCCGCACGGCCACTCTGGGGATTCCTCTCTCTGTCTCCCGTTTGGCTGCCTCTCTGTGGTGGTGCCTGTGCATTAGGGCCGCCTGCGGTGCGGAGCCTCCAGTCTGGGAGGGGTCCTGACGCAGCAGGTCTGGGGGGCTCAGTGGCACCGCCTCCCTGACCTCTGACAGGCGCTCCAGGAATGTCCCTCGTGTGGGTCCCTCTTGACTGCTGTTGGCTCGTCCCTTGGTGGGGCTGGCGCTCGGGCTGGCTGACCCCCATGTGTGAGCTGCCATGAGGGGCTGACCCCGGAGGCAGAATCCGCCACCAGGCTCTGGTGCCGCCGAGACCGCCCTTTGGTGCTGCTTGTGGCGCTAACGGGTTCCTGCTCGCACGTTGTCTGACCCCTGCCACCAGCTGTGTTGGTTCTGGGGCCTCTTCGGGGGGGGAGGGGGGCTTGGACGGTCAGTGTGAGACCCCGCCAGGACTGGCTCTGCGCTACCTGCTCGGAGCCACAAAGGGATCCACAGTTTGTGGCCGCCTCTGCTGGGCCTGGGGGTGCGTGGGAGAGGCCAGGCTTTGCACCAAGGTTGGCTTCCCCCAGCACCGAGCCCGGCAGCGGGTCGGCACCTGGAGACCGTCCTCAGTGCCGGCTGCTGTCACAGGAAGAGCCCGGCGGCCTCGGCGCTCCCGGCGGACGGTCACCATTAGGGGCAGGTGGTGCTGACCAGGGTGATGCGGCTCAAACTCGCACAGTGCTGGGACCGAGGCCACTCAGCACCGGCCTCTGGGCCCGTCCAGGCTGGCCCCTGCCAGCTGCCCGGGGGCCTCGGTGGTGGGCGGCCTCAGGGAGTGGCAGGGGGGGCCAGCAGAGTTCACCAGCCCAGGGAGGACACCCAGATTTGGCCTCGGAGGGAGGGCTGCGTGCAGGGGCAGTGGTGCTGGTAGGGCTGCGAGGGAAGGTGGCCTCTCCCTAGAGCCACACAGCTCAGCCTCTCCCTCCTCCAGAGCCTGCCAGAGAGTCTGCCTCAGGGCCCGGCCAGCACAGCCGGGGACTCCTCTGCAGGCGCTGGGGCCTGTGGCAGTCACGAGGATGAGGATGGGGCGGGTTTCGTGGGGGTGGGGGGACAGCACCTGTCCAGTCTCTGACACCCCAGAGATTGCCCTCAGGAGCTCTCCCAAAAAGTCTACCCCATGGGCCCCGCCTTTCTCTGTACTGTCTGATTCTCTGACAAAGAAGTTGAGGAGACAAAGTGTGAGGCTTAGCAATTGGCCAGGATCACAGCTCATGGCAGAGCCAAGATTCCCCTCCTCTGCGTAGGCCCAGAAGCAACATGACAGCAGCCATTGTGCACGTACACGCCAAGCAGACGGCATTATTTCACGTAGTTTCCACCGCAACCTGTAAGGCAGGCTCTGTTCTCACCCCCAGCTCCCAAGGAAAGCTGTCCCAGGTGGGCCGGCACACCCAGGAGCTGTCCCAGGTGGGCCGGCACACCCAGGAGCTGTCCCAGGTGGGCCGGCACACCCAGGAGCTGTCCCAGGTGGGCCGGCACACCCAGGAGCTGTCCCAGGTGGGCCGGCACACCCAGGAGCTGTCCCAGGTGGGCCGGCACACCCAGGAGCTGTCCCAGGTGGGCCGGCACACCCAGGAGCTGTCCCAGGTGGGCCGGCACACCCAGGAGCTGTCCCAGGTGGGCCGGCACACCCAGGAGCTGTCCCAGGTGGGCCGGCACACCCAGGAGCTGTCCCAGGTGGGCCGGCACACCCAGGAGCTGTCCCAGGTGGGCCGGCACACCCAGGAGCTGTCCCAGGTGGGCCGGCACACCCAGGAGCTGTCCCAGGTGGGCCGGCACACCCAGGAGCTGTCCCAGGTGGGCCGGCACACCCAGGAGCTGTCCCAGGTGGGCCGGCACACCCAGGAGCTGTCCCAGGTGGGCCGGCACACCCAGGAGCTGTCCCAGGTGGGCCGGCACACCCAGGAGCTGTCCCAGGTGGGCCGGCACACCCAGGAGCTGTCCCAGGTGGGCCGGCACACCCAGGAGCTGTCCCAGGTGGGCCGGCACACCCAGGAGCTGTCCCAGGTGGGCCGGCACACCCAGGAGCTGTCCCAGGTGGGCCGGCACACCCAGGAGCTGTCCCAGGTGGGCCGGCACACCCAGGAGCTGTCCCAGGTGGGCCGGCACACCCAGGAGCTGTCCCAGGTGGGCCGGCACACCCAGGAGCTGTCCCAGGTGGGCCGGCACACCCAGGAGCTGTCCCAGGTGGGCCGGCACACCCAGGAGCTGTCCCAGGTGGGCCGGCACACCCAGGAGCTGTCCCAGGTGGGCCGGCACACCCAGGAGCTGTCCCAGGTGGGCCGGCACACCCAGGAGCTGTCCCAGGTGGGCCGGCACACCCAGGAGCTGTCCCAGGTGGGCCGGCACACCCAGGAGCTGTCCCAGGTGGGCCGGCACACCCAGGAGCTGTCCCAGGTGGGCCGGCACACCCAGGAGCTGTCCCAGGTGGGCCGGCACACCCAGGAGCTGTCCCAGGTGGGCCGGCACACCCAGGAGCTGTCCCAGGTGGGCCGGCACACCCAGGAGCTGTCCCAGGTGGGCCGGCACACCCAGGAGCTGTCCCAGGTGGGCCGGCACACCCAGGAGCTGTCCCAGGTGGGCCGGCTCACCCAGGAGCTGTCCCAGGTGGGCGGGCACACACAGGAGCTGTCCCAGGTGGGCTGGCGTACTCAGGAGCTCATAGCCAGTGTAGTCAAGCTGGGACTTGGACCCAGGTCATCTAGCAGCAAAGCCTGTGTAGGACTCGCCCCAGCACAAAGGGCCTGTCCCCAGTCCACTGCTGGCCTGCCCATTGCCTGGCCTGCCTGCTGCCTTGTCTTTCCAATGCCCACTTCCTTCCCATTTCCCGTTGTGGGCTGGTCCCCTTTCACTTGCTTCTCATTCTCCGCTGCTTCCGTGGGATCTGGGATCCATTGTGGGAATTGCCACCACTGGACGGAGATGGTGCCCAGCTTGTGCAGCGTTGGCAGCAGGGCTGGGCTATTCCTTGTGTTGGGAGCCAGGGAGACTGAGGCCTGCTGGCCTGCCCATCTCGCCGGAAGCTGGTGCCTTTCCTGAGAGAAAGGAGCCGTGTCTGAGGCACAGGGAGCTGATGTGCAGAGTGCCCAGGAGAGCCATGGGGGGCGGAGGAGAATGGGGGCAGATCTCCCTCACCCTCCCAGGCTTGGACTCGGGTGCAGGCCCAGCCCGTGGAACTGCTGCTTTCCAGGCTGCTCCACTGGCATCTTGCTTTCACGAAATCGTGCGACAGCCCACTGCACAGTTCCAAGGCCCCTCCTGCCTCCTCTCCTCGGGCCCAGGCGTTGCCATGAATGGCAGGTAGCAGCTGGCCTTCCACTGTGCTGGGAGGAAGCGAAGACTCCTTTCACGGTTCAGAGATTTGCCTGGAAGCATCAAGATAAATAATAAGTACAAAACAGAGCTCTGCAAAACTGGGGCACCTGTCTGTCCCCGGCCAACCACTGCCTGCCCCCAGCACTGGCCTCCATGCTGGGGGGTCAGGCAGTGGGAGAGCCGGGCCCAGCCACAGCCACACGGCCTCGTGCAGCTTCTCTGCTGCCTCCCGGCTCCAAGGAGCTCCCTCTGTTCCTGTGAGGCCACTTTTGAGTTGAGGCCCTGGGCTGTGCCTGAAGCCTGGCCCTCCCCTCTACCCAGCCCCCGGGATGGGCAGGGGCTGATCCCAGGGGCTGGGGCGGGGGGTGCTGCCAGCAGGGTCCGTGGACGATGGAGGCCCAGGGAGAACCCTGAGCAGTGTTTACAGGATTCACACGGGTCAGAAGTTCAGGGACCTGAGGACTGCTGTGGGGACCAGGGGAAGAGATGGAGATGGCGGAGCGGAGGCAGCGGCCATGGTCCAGGGAGAGCGAGAGGAGGTGGCCTCACTCAGGACAGGCTGTGGGAATAGAGATGAGAGGAGAGGCTGGACGCTAGAGATTTTAAGAACTCACTAATTTATCGACATATGAATCCGTAAGGAGACAGAATGTAAGTGTGCAGCTCGATGAATAGCTGGATGTCAACATGTGCAGAGTGAGCTGTCTGCGGCCAAGGCCCATGCTGAGGTAGAACACTAGATGGACATGTGTTCTGACATCCTGCGGGTTAAACACTGGGCCGGCCCTCAGCACAAGACGGGGAGGCTGGACGGCTCGGAACTGCACAGGCTGGGGAAGCCCGGCCCTCCTGCACGGAGCCAGCACCCTGGGAAGGAGACACACGAAGGCGCCAGGGCAGAGCATGGGCTGAGGTGGATGTACAGGATGGCGGCCACCGGTGGTGGTTTGCAGATGGATCTACAGCATGAGCAGGAGTTGGCTGAGTGAAGGCGGAAGGCAGAGCACATGCAAAGGCCCTGGGTCGGGAGGCAGCTCTGAGCGGCCAGTGGCTGGAGCTGGAGAGGAGAGGCGGCGGTGTGGAGGGGTAGGCAGGGCCCTGCAGGCCACAGCAGGAGCTTGCAGTCACCCTATGCCCAAGAGGAAGCCACACAAGGTGAGTGAGGGACGGGTGGGATCAGGTTTGCATTTAACAGATTGCCCTAGTCGCTCGCTGGGACGGACTGGACAGAGTAGAGGGGGCGGGAGCACAGGGAGACAGCTAGGAGACTGAGGCAGGCCCTGGACAGAGAAGATGTGACAGGTTAGAGGCGATCAGTGATCGGGCGGGCCTGGGACAGCCTGGGTCTGAGGAGGAAGGGAGGGTCCTGGGCGCTGGCTGGCTGGGCGCCGCTCACCTCGGCAGGACTCTGGGCGGGCAGAGGTCCAGCTTGGACAGGGGGTTGGCAGTGCTTTTGAGGCAGCCAGGAGTGCTGGCGTTCCTAGGGGGGAGCTGGGCTGGAGGCAGAGACCTGAGTGTTGTGAGAGGGTGAAGGGTCTGGTACACGCCTGGGTGTGTGGAGTGAGCCCAGTGGCTGAGGACCAAGCCCGAGGGGCACCGGCATCCCCAGCAGGCACAGGAGGAGGACTGGATGGGTGAGGAGAGCCAGGAGGTGGCAGGGCACAGAGCCAAGGGCTGAGACCCTGTGACCAAGCCTGGGACTCAGGTCGGTCACTTCCCCTCCCCGCGTGCATCTGTAAAAGAGTGAGGGCTGTGGGCTGTGCGCCGGGAGGGGCCTTGTCATGTGGCCCACCTCTGGAATGGCCTCACAGATCCCTGGCTGCCGCGCTGCCTTCCGCACCCTCTCGGTCCTTCCCTGCTCTCCCCAGGACTCAGAATACTTGAAAGGGGCTGTTACTGCCCTGGCCAGGTGCTCAGTTGGTTGGAGCGTCATCACATACACCAGAAAGTTGCAGGTTCGATTCCCAGTTGGGGCACATACCCAGGTTGCCGGTTCCATCCTTGGTCAGGGCGTGTGCAGGAGGCGGCTGATCCATGTTTCTCTCTCACATTGATGTTTCTCTCTCTCCCTTCCTCTCTCTCTAAAAGAAGCAATAAAAACATATCCTTGGGTGAGGATTTTTTTAAAAGAAAGAAAGAAAAGCGCTGTTGTCCAGTCAGCATGGCTCAGTGGTTGAGCGTCGACCTGTGAACCAGGAGGTCACAGTTCGACTCCCGGTCAGAGCACATGCCCAGGTTGCGGGCTCGATCCCCAGTGGGGGGTGAGCAAGAGGCAGAGCCAATCAATGATTCTCCCTCATCATGGATGTTTCTATCTCTCTCTCTCCCTCTCCCTTCCTCTCTGAAATCAATAAAAATATATTTTAAAAAGAAAGAAAGAACGAAAGGAAAGCACTGTTACTGGTCTGCCTCAGCCAGGGGCTGGCCCTGCCCTATAGGGTGTGGGTCAGGCGACCTGCAGGTGCCTGACTCAGGCAGGAACAGTTTCACCACCGAGTCCAGGTGACAGTGAGAGTAAGTTTATTAAAGCTTGGGACCACGAGGCCAAAGAAGGGCCCCTGGAGACAGGACCAGGGGATAAGCCTGGGACAAGCTGCCACTGCCCATGGCTCCCCTGGGTGCACGTCTTGTGGGCACCCTGAGGGCTTAGGGTAGAAGAAGCAAAGTACACGCCTGAGAAAGGGGGACACAGGTTTGCTCAAAGAAGAGCTCACGCCGGCACCCTTTGTCCTGAGGGTTTTATCTGTTTTCTATGGGTGGGAATTTTAGGGGCGGTCTCAGGGGTGGATCTCCTGGTGTGAGTGTAGTACTGATGTAGCCATATGAGTGGGGCGTGGGGGCTTTCCCCTCTGTCTTGGGTTGCTCTGGCTCTGATGGTTTTTTGTTCTCTCTCTCCCTGACGAGGGTGATTAAACCACCGCTCTCGGGTGTCTCTGGTTGGGAGGACAGAATCGTGTCATTTATCAGCTGGCTGTCCATAGCTCAGCCTGTCCAGCTGTTTCTTCAGCTGTTTGTCTGTTTCCTCATTCCACTTGCCAGGGCATTTTCCTAGGTTCTTACTAACCTGTCTCAGGGCCGTGAGGCAATGAGCCATTGTCACCCACACCCTGCCCGCACGGGGCCCCTGGCTGAGGTCGGTGCTCTAACACGGCCCGTCCCTCAGAAGGGGCAGGCGGAGATGAAGCACCAGTTCAGCATCGACGAGTTGAGGCACCGTGAGCGCCTGATTCAGGCCCAGCAGGCGGAGGAGCAGGCCCGGCAGGCGGAGCTGGAGGAGCACCAGGTAGCTGGCCCCGCTCCGAATGCTGGCCCCAGGGCTCCAGTCAAGTTCAACAAGGGTCAGCAGGGCCCAGGCCCTAGAAGCCTGCCTTGCGATTGGAAACATGTTGTGCAGCAGGGCCTAGCTCTGAGGAAGAATGTAGACTGTGCTTCTTCCCAGGCCTGGGCCCCGGCCCTGCCTTGCTCTGCCCACCACCTGCCCCCAGGGTCAGCCCCGCCTCAACCCAGACCCCACCTGCCTTACGTTCTCCCGGGAGCAGGGCCTCTCCTTGGGGCCCGGGTGGTTCCAGGGCACCAGGAAGGCTCGGGTCCCTGTTCAGCACGTCCCTCCCGCCTTCCCCCTGCCGGCCAGTGCAGCCCCGTGCAGCCTCTGGAGCGCCCGAGTGCCAGGCCCAGCACGCCTCCCTGCCGGCTTCCTCCCAGGGCAAGTGTCCACCAACCCCAGAGCCGAGCGCCAGCCGGTGCGGAATCAGTCACTGCTCCCAGCTGTGCTCTGGCGCCTCGGCCAGGCAGACGGCATTAGGGAGCACTCACCCCCTCCCTCCCTCTGCCCGCAGGCTGCATTAGGGAGCACTCACCCCCTCCCTCCCTCTGCCTGCAGGCTGCGTTAGGGAGCACTCACCCCCTCCCTCCCTCTGCCTGCAGGCTGCGTTAGGGAGCACTCACCCCCTCCCTCCCTCTGCCTGCAGGCTGCGTTAGGGAGCACTCACCCCCTCCCTCCCTCTGCCTGCAGGCTGCGTTAGGGAGCACTCACCCCCTCCCTCCCTCTGCCTGCAGGCTGCGTTAGGGAGCACTCACCCCCTCCCTCCCTCTGCCTGCAGGCTGCGTTAGGGAGCACTCACCCCCTCCCTCCCTCTGCCTGCAGGCTGCGTTAGGGAGCACTCACCCCCTCCCTCCCTCTGCCTGCAGGCTGCGTTAGGGAGCACTCACCCCCTCCCTCCCTCTGCCTGCAGGCTGCGTTAGGGAGCACTCACCCCCTCCCTCCCTCTGCCTGCAGGCTGCGTTAGGGAGCACTCACCCCCTCCCTCCCTCTGCCTGCAGGCTGCGTTAGGGAGCACTCACCCCCTCCCTCCCTCTGCCTGCAGGCTGCGTTAGGGAGCACTCACCCCCTCCCTCCCTCTGCCTGCAGGCTGCGTTAGGGAGCACTCACCCCCTCCCTCCCTCTGCCTGCAGGCTGCGTTAGGGAGCACTCACCCCCTCCCTCCCTCTGCCTGCAGGCTGCGTTAGGGAGCACTCACCCCCTCCCTCCCTCTGCCTGCAGGCTGCGTTAGGGAGCACTCACCCCCTCCCTCCCTCTGCCTGCAGGCTGCGTTAGGGAGCACTCACCCCCTCCCTCCCTCTGCCTGCAGGCTGCGTTAGGGAGCACTCACCCCCTCCCTCCCTCTGCCCGCAGGCTGCATTAGGGAGCACTCACCCCCTCCTTCCCTCTGCCCGCAGGCTGCGTTAGGGAGCACTGACCCCCTCCCTCCCTCTGCCTGCAGGCTGCCTTCGTGGAGCACCTGAACGGCTCCTTCCTCTTCGACAGCATGTACGCTGATGATGTGGAGGGCAGCAAGCTGGCTGCTCTGCACGGCGTGGGCGAGCTCCTCGAGGCATATCCTTTCAAGTTCACGCTGCCTCTCTGACCGAGCTCGGCCCCAGGACACCAGCCTGCCTGAGCCAGTCCTTCCCACGCTGGGCCTCAGTTTCCCCATCTCTCTCTGAGGCCCTGTCCCCGAGCGGTGTCCCAGCCGCAGGCAGAGCAGGTCGCAGCTGCGCAGAGGTGCGTGGCCGCCTGCGTGCTCCAGGAGCCGGGAGCTCGGAGGTGAGCACGGCCTGGGTGGTCTGGAGCCCCAGCCCGGCGTGTCCCTGGTTCCTGCTGTGCTGGGACGCCCCCCACACGGCAGCTGCTCAGTCCCACCTCCTGCAGGGAGCTCGCCCAGAGAGCTCGGCTTGTGGGCGGCGAGCGCCGGTCTGTGGAGCCTGGAGCCTGAGCTCCTCCCCCACGGGCCGAGCAGCAGGTGGGCCTGCGCCTCTCGTCCAGGCCGTGATGGGGGTCAGTCTGTTGCTTAAACTCTAAGCTGAGGGGCTCCGGCTGGAACCGCAGGGCCCCTGGTCTGAGAGGGCTGAGCCAAGTGATGAGCCACAGGGGGGTCCATGGAACCAACCCCCTGAGTGGGAAAAACTCACATTTAAGATCCCCACGTTCTGAAAAGAGTGGGGCAGGAGCCGGTCGGGTGTGGGGCTGAGCAGAGGGCAAGAGCAGGGCTCTGGGTCCGACCGACACCTGCCAGCCGGCCACCTGGCTGGTCTCCAGGCCGCAGCGCCTGCCCGACCTCAGGCCTCCCAGGACCTCGCCCTCCTGTGCAGGCGACGAACCCAAGGCCCCGAACCGGACTTGAACCTGGGTCTCTCTGCTTCCAGCCCGCGGCCCCACCTCTGCCAGGCCCCTCAGTGCCCTGCAGCGCCCAGGACAGACCCTCAACAAAGGTGCCCTCCAGCCAGCACAACAGAGACAAAACACACAGGGCCCACCGTCCCCCAGGAGTCTCGGTGGGGCCTGGGTCAGCATGTCTCCCCTCTGCCTGCAGCCTCCGCCCCGCCGCCCCGCCTCTTCCCTCACGCAGGTGTGTCCCCACGTCCCTCAGGCCCAGGGTGGCAATGCCCCAGTCACCATCTGAGCCTCCACATCTCAGCTGCCGGCTCTGCGAGGGGCCCCCACTGCCATGGGCGCCTGAACCAGCCACAGCTTCCTTAACAGCCTCACCTACAAGGACAAATTTGTCATCATCTGCCTGAACATTTTCGAGTACGGACTGAAAGAGCAGGAAAAGCGGAAGGTGGAGCTCGACACCTTCAATGCGTGTGTCCAGGAGGCCGTCCAGGAAAACCGGGAGCAGGGCAAGCTCAGGATCGCCAAGTTCGAGGAGAAGCACCTGCTGGTAGGCCTGCCCCTGCCCCCAGCCCTCTGCCCCCTGCCCCCGGCCCCCGCTGCCGCT
>NW_005362033.1:1377592-1384473 GCF_000412655.1 Myotis brandtii
CTTACACATTTGACTTCCTATGTATGAATCCATGCAACAGGCTAACCTATACTGCATAAACAAAATCAGAACTGTGGTTGCTTTTGAGAATTGGACCATGTGGACATACTATGAAGTGGCATGAAGAAATATTCTGTGGTCATTATGATGCCCAGTGACTCGCTAGGGGTATGTTACATATGTGTCTGCATTTACATGAACTGATAGAAATTTAAGCATAATATTTATGTACTTCTTTGTGTATAAGTTATACCTAACAGTAAATGAATATTAAACTCTTGATAATGACAAGCTTTCTTTTTTAAATTTTAAATTCTTTATTGTTTAAAGTATTACATATAGTATTACATAAGCCTCCTTTTTCCCCCATTGAGTTTTCCTCGGCCACCCCCACCCCCCAGCACATGCCCTCACCCCTGTAGTGTCTGTGTCCATTGGTTATGCTTATATGCATGCATACAAGTCCTTTGGTTGATCTATTACCCGCCCCCCCCCCTTTGCCTTCCCTCTTAGGTTTTATTCATTTTTTTCAACATGTTTTTATTGATTTCAGAGGGGTAGGGAGAGGGAGAGAGAGAGAGAAACATCAATGTTGAGAGAGAATCATTGATTGGCTGCCTCCTGCACGCCCCCTACTGGGACCGAGCCTGCAACCCGGGCATGTGCCCTTACTGGGAATCAAACCATGACCTCCTGGTTCATAGGTAGATGCTCAAACCCTGAGCCACGCCGGCCGGGCAACATCTGTATTTCTTATTTTGAACTATTGTCATAATACTGTGCCCTTACCCATTTTTCCACTTGGTGTTTCTCTCTCCCCCTTTCTTTCTTTGTTTTTATTTTCATTATTATTCTGTAGGAGCACTTTGTAGATTGAGAAATTAGCCCTGTGTCAGTGAAATAAGTTGCCAACATTTTCCCAGTTTGCTGTTTATCTTGTTACTTTGTCTCTGGTGTATTTACATTCAGAATATTACAAATGTTTATGTGATAGACTTTATCAGTCTTTTCTTCTGCCTGTACTTAGAAAAGACTTCTCCACTTTGAGATTATTTATTTAAAATCCCCCAATATTTTCTAGTACTTGTATGGCTCTAATTTTTACATTTAAATCTTTCTCTGTCCAGAATTTATTTTCATGTAACACTTGAGATAGGCATTGAACTTGATTTTTCTCCAGATGGGGGAGCCATTGTTAGAGACATTCACCTCAAATCGTGTCCAGTTTCTCTTCCTTTACAACTAACACCGAGTATCAGCAGAAACAAGCTGACATGGTGCCTCCCGCCCGAGCACCTCCCGCCCGAGCACCGGCCTGTCCGCTACCCGCACCCCCTGGCGCTGGGTCCTGGGGGGTCTGACGGGCTCCCTCAGGCTGGACCTGTCGCGTGTTTGCGGGTCTCTCCCTGCCTGTGTGCCCCAGCGCTCATGGGCCCAGCGCCACTGCGATGGGAGCAACCTGCCCAGCCGCCATGGGCAGGGACTGGAGCTTGGAGAATGGAAAGGACTGGTTCAAGGTGAAACGGCTGCTGAGTGACTCAGAGTGTCACGTTCAGGTCCACCTGGCTGGCAGCCATGGCTCCTGCCACCCAGCCGGCCCCTGTGCTGAGAGCCCAGCTGGTGAGGGCAGCACGCCTCGCTAGTGCTGGGCCAGCCCCCCGCGCGCGGACGGACAGGGCGCCGCTGCTACAGGCTCAGGCGCTGACATGAGGCTTAGCTACCCCTGAGTGTGGGCAGTCCAAACCCAGGGTCCCATTCCTACCCACAAAACCACATTGTCGCCATCACTACGTCCACTTAGCCGTGACGCCTAACGCCAGGCTCTCGTCTCCAGAGTCTGAATGCCATCCGCGATGAGGCCGACCTGGCCAGCATGGAGGCGAGGATCGTGGCGTACAGCGAGGACATCACCGAGCTGTCCAGCGCGCTCATGACGCTGGAGATGCAGCTGGTGGAGCAGCTGGAGGTGCGCGGGGCCCTGGCAGGAGCCGTGTGTGAGCGCCGCCAGGTTCATCCCAGGGGGCTGGTGCTGCCGCTTCCTGCTCGCCGGCCCTGCTGGCTTTTACTGCGTTTCCCCCCTTACGCTGAAGCGGTTCTCGCAGCAGCAGAGCCTCGGGAGAGGGTTTTGATTAGACCAAGGAGCTGCCAGTGCTCAGGGAGCAAGGTGGCCCCCACGCGGGGGAAGGAAGGCTCCCCTGCCCCTCAGCCTGCAGTGCTGGCCATGCTGGCGCCTGCGATTCCGCACTAAGTGTGGGCCTATCAACACCCCACACCTCGCGCCCAGTGACAGGCTGTTCACAGGCTCTCTGCGAGTCCGAGGGGCTGTGATGAATGGCACCTCATTGGATGCTGCCATGGCTGGGCCAAGAGATAGTCCCTGACCAATGCCTCCCCTGCCCGTGGCACCTCAGACTCGGAGAGATTCCCACCTCGCAGAGCAGACGCTGCCCGCAGACCCCGAGCCTCAGGGCATCTTAGGCAGCGGCTGCCAATATGTCAGGGTTCCCAGAGCCCAGGCGTGTCATGCTGGTGGTGTCATCAGACCCGTGCACAGCGCCTGAAAGGCTGTAACTACTGTGGAGCTTTTCAGTGACCCTGTGTGCTTCCCTGCAGCAGTGTTCACACATGTTTGGAGCGTGTGTAATGTCTCGGCCTGCAGCCCGTCCCCAGGCTCCTGGAGGCTCCCTGCCCCTCAGCCTGCCCTGCAGCCCTAGTCTATGGCGGATTGAGGGTGTGGCCAGTCCTGGGCTGCTAGGGTCGCAGGCTTCACCCTGCTTCATCTGCCATTGTTCCCGCAATCAACATGAAACCCCAGTTAGGCCGGGGCGCTGATGAGCACCGGGTGCAGCAATGCAGGGGTTCCCTCAGGGCACGGATGGGGGAAGGGAACAGCCAGGATCACTGAGGGTTCCTCTCTGCCAGGCTCCGTGCAAAGCATTTTGTGTGAAGTAACCTATTTAAGCTTCACCACAACTCCATGAGACAGGTACTACAAAGGAAACCCATTTCATAGATGAGGAAGTTGAGGCCCAGGGAGGTTAAATGACATTCCCAGAGTTACATACAGTGGAGCAGGGATGCCGATGCGGGCAGTCCGGATCTTACTGACACCCTCCCTGTCATCTGGAGGTGATGCCACTGAGAGGCCAGAGGAAGGAGACTAGCTGTGTGTGTGTGTGTGTGTGTGTGTGTGTGTGTGTGTGTGTGTGTGTGTGTGTGTGTGTGTGTGTGTGTGTCTCGGGGGTGGTGGTGGAGGCGTTAAGACCAGAACAGGTGTTCCTGGCAGAGGGAACAGGCAGAGGCCTGGAGAAAGCATCACAGTAACTATTCAAGGGGCGGTGAGTGAACTGAAATGGCCAGAGAGCAATGGGCTGGGGTCAGAGGTCAGGAGGGAGAAGTAGGGTCAGGGCACCAACATCTGCGGAGAAGGCCCGTGTGGCGTCTTCGTCCTGAAGCTGTGAGTAGAGGAGGTGCCGGCCTTTGCTCTGAGGCTCGGGCAGTCGGGTTCCTGTCCAATACGCATGCTCACCGTGCTCTTTCCCTTTTCCAGGAGACGATAAACATGTTCGAGAGGAACATCGTCGACTTGGTGGGGCTCTTTGTCGAAAATGTCCAAAGCCTATATCCTTTCCTTCGCGACCGTGGCTGGGAGGCGCTGCTGGGCCCCGGGGCTTTTCCCGGCCACGACACTGCTCCCCGCCTCCAGCTTAACAAAGGCAGGGAAGGGTCACCCTTCAGCACAGACCCGACAGGATGCCCACGAGTAGGGTTCCCTTCCAGGCAGCACCTGGGTCGGGCGCCTGCCCTCCACGGCCACCAGTGCCACAGGCATCGTCAGAGGGAGAAAAGTGGCACCTCGCTGTTTGCGGGAACTCCACCTGCCGTCTGATCGACGGGAAGGTCTGTGCCTCCACCAGGACGCTCTCGTCCATCACAGGAACCTGCCGGTGGGACTCTCCGCCTTTGCAATTGGAGGAAAGTCAGACCTTCTGATTTTCACCAAGGACAAAAGCTCCCTTCACGGGATGGAGCCGCGGCACACTGGGTGCTGAGTGTTCCTGGTCGGAGGGGTGTCCCCAACCAGAACCACCCCAGCTTTGTTCCAGGAGCTGCAGCAGGCTGCTGTTCTGGGTGTGGTTGGAGGAGCCGTGTTTGCAATAGAAGTCCTGGAGGGTTATTCCCAAACGAGTGACACTCGAGGACAGACCACACCCCAGAGTCCCCCCCTCCCTGTGTTGCAGGTAGACACACCCAGGGGGCGGGACAACCTCCAAGTTGCAGACGCTGACAAATTACTCATAATGAGCCGGGCAGGCTAAGTCCCTGGGTCAGAAGCCCACATCTGGGCATGACCAACCCTTCTGCCGCCTGCACTCAGAGCCCTGTCCTGTGTGAGACAACTGCTGTGGTCCACCCCAGAAGTAACCCCTGGTCCTGCCCTCCTGGGCCCCTAGTCCCACAGGAAACACAAGTTATAGAGGCGGTGAGTGGAGCAGCTGGCCCAGAGACCAGGCTGCAGCCGCCCAAGGGAGGGCCCCCCACAGGGACCAGGTGGGCCTGTGGGGGAACTTAGCCAGCAGGGGAGACAGCCTAGGCAAAGGTCCTGAGGAAGAGTCGGAGCTCTGGGTCCGAGAGGAGGCCCCTCGGCCACACTGGAGAGTGGAGGCTCCTGGAGAGAGAGCCGAGAGCGCAGGAGGGACGGTGTGCACCTGCGTCCCTAGCCACTCGCTGCCGCGGGCAGGAAGGGCTGGAGCTCTGGCCAGGTCTCGGTGTACGGACAGGTGCAGAGGCGGTGGGATGGAGAGAAGTGGGCGGCGGAGGGACACTCGGGGAGCCCAGGGCCAGGGTCAGTGAGAAGCAGGGATGTGAATGGGGCGGGGGTCAGGCTGGCCCGGGGTGAGGTGCGCATGAGGAGACAGCTGTGAAGGCCACGGTGCACTGCACCCCAGCGTTTGCCCTTGGCACTTAAGAGTCTGCTGTCATCTAACGAAAATGACCAGCCCGAGGCCGGGCCGCCCGCCGCTGCACCCGGCCTTTGCTTAACTCTCGGCTGCACCATGGCCCAGTGCCGGGACCTGGAGAACCACCACCACGAGAAGCTCCTGGAGATCGCCATCAACACCCTGGAGAAGGTCGTCAAGGGCGAGCTCGACGAGGACCTGCCTGAGGACGTGCGGGCGGTGAGTGGGACTGGGGTGCGGGCGTGTGGTGGAGGCGGAGGCTTGTTGGGGGCCGGGCCAGGCAGAGCCCACCCAGCTCTGTGGCTCCAGTAAGCCTGGAAACCGCTGGGGCCTCAGTTTCCTCATCTGCAAAAGGGAACAATAATGCCCTTTGGCAGAAGAAATAGGCTAACACACACCTGGGGGGGCCTAGCTAGAGGCGCATGATAATCAGGTGTTTCACCGACCTGAGAGCTGTGGGGCCTCTGGCGTTTCCTAGGAGAGGCCCTCCACATAGGCGCTAAGGTCCGCTCCCCAAAGGCCTTTAGCCCTCCAGTCTCCGCGGGGAAGCACTGCTGAGGCGGGAGCAGCCGCGCCATTGCTGGTCCAGCACCTCGCGGCCCTTCCCCAGCACAGCCAGTGATGGCGTCACAGCCCAGGTCAGCCTGAGCCCCACGCTCCCCGGTGCGGCGCTGGGTGTGGCGCTGGGTGTGGCGCTGGGTGGGCAGCAGGGGTCAGGTCTCTGGGAAGACCACAGTCAGCGAGAGAAGGCCCAGGCCCAGATACCTTCCTGTCAGGAGCAGTTGGTTTCCTCATCGTTCATCCCAGCCAGTGTCTCTGCTTCTCCACCTCCATGTTACCACCAAGTCAGGCCCCATCGGCTCTGCCTGGACCACGCCTCCTGCAGGCTGCTCCCACCCGGGCCAGAGAACCTCTGAAAACCCACCCACAGCATTCTGTGCTTTTGCACACATTCTCTCATGGCTTCCCTGCTGTTCATCCTAACCCTCCAGACCAAGCATGTGAAATGCTAAGGCTAACACAGGCCAAATAAATAAGGTGGAAGTTTCTGTGGGCCGCAAACAAACAAAAGCTTCTATTTTCATAGAAACGTAGGTTTATTTCGATAGAGACATGCTGAATACAAAGGGCTGAAATAAATGAGTCATTGTTAACATAAAATAATAAAGCATTTTAATAAAAATTAATATTTTGGAGGAGAAACCAAGATGGCGGCATAGGTAAACACCTGAAATTGCTGCCTCGCACAACCACTTCAAAACTACAACTAAAAGACAAAACGGACGTCATCCAGAACCACAGGAAGGCTGGCTGAGTGGAAATTCTACAACTAGAAGGAAAGAGGAGGTGCAGAAGTAAAGTGCAGAGGTACAGAGGCGAGCGCACAAATGGCTGGCAACGGAGGACGCGGTTGTCTTTTTCAATTGGGAGGGAGTCTCAAGCTCCCGACTGCTCTGAATTCCAGTTCCGGGCGAGTCTCTGGGGACCCAGACTCATACGGGGAGAAACTGGACTGTCTGGCATCAGTCGGAACTAGAGGGCGGCTTTCTCTCAGAGGTGCTTGCAGCCATTACCATGAGACACTGACACCCGGGGCCTCTTAGGGCAGGGCTGAGGATCAGCCATAGCTGTTTGCTCCACCCTATTGATTCCCTGAGACCCCGCCCCACCCAAGCTGAGTGCAGAGGCTTTTGCATATGAATGGCCTGGCCCTTTGCAATCTAAAATTACCTAACAAACTGCAGCTGGGTCAGAGAGACCCAGAACATTCAAAAGAAGGCCCACAGCTTCACAGCTGGGCCTCATCTGGGCACCACCAAACCCCAAACAAGGAAGAGGAATCTGCAGATCTCTCCGTAGCTCCTGCTGGGTAGCCTCAGGCAGAGGCTAAATTAGCACCTCCTTAGAGATCCAAGAGCC
>NW_005362033.1:1386109-1390879 GCF_000412655.1 Myotis brandtii
AACCGGGTGGAGGGGAGCTATGGGGGGAAAAAAGAGGAACAACTGTAATAATCTGAACAATAAATATTTATTTTAAAAAATTAATATTTTGTCTTGAACATTAACTTACCAGACACTGAATAACTGCACAAATTAGTAAGTGTAACACAAATAAACTTATTTTTCTTGTTCTCTGAAAGCAAAATATTTCCTGTTGCGCACACCAAACAAGTCAGTCCAAGACTAATGACGTGGCCATCGGCTGCTAAAATATTCACTGCTAGTATTAGTGGAGAGAAATGGTGCGCCTGCGTGTAAGGCGCATAAGGGAAATGAATGCAACACAATTATAGTAATCAGTCGTTAGCAAACATTGTAGTTCGTTATTAACTAGAGGCCCGGTGGGGTCCCTCGGCCTGGCCTGCGAGGATCGGGCCAAAACCGCTCTTCGACATCTCCTGAGGGGTCCTGGATTGCGAGAGGGCGGTTCTCGGGTGACGCACCCTGGAATCGGGCTCCTTTCGGGTGCGTCACCCAAGAACTGCAGCTGCCAAGTCACCACAGCTCGGCAGTTCCTGGGTTGAGCATCTGTCCCCTGGTGGTCAGTGCGCGTCATAGCTACTGGTTGGATGGTCAGATGGTCACTTAGGCTTTTATATATATAGATTATGTGTAACAGGATATTGTAAAAATTAATTTATGAAATGTTTATTAAAATGTTTCTTACATACCGTTATATTGGCTGGAACGCAAAAAAATATCCGTTGTGGGCCACTTGTGGCCTGCAGGCCACGAATTTGATGTGCTTGCTCCAGACCCTGCGCCCAGCCTGCTGCCCAGCAGCCCTCCCCTGCCCCTGGCCTGCCCCTCCCAGACCTCCAGGCTTGCCCTCTCCCATGGCATTCCGCCTGCCAGGTATGCTCTTCCCTTGGGTTTCCCGTGTCTGGCTTGTTCTTGTCACTCAGATCTCAGGGCGAATGTCAGCTCCTGGAGAGGCCTCCCCCATCACCTTTCTGACAAACCAGGCCCATCCCGGGCCTCATCGTCAGAGCCCTCGTCGCGGTCTCAAGCTGCTGGTGCTGCTTTGTTTATGTGACGGCTCACTACGCGTGGGGAGGCAGGGTGGGCTCCCAGAACTGGCAATGGGGCACAGTAGGTACAGTTGGTAGGTGGGAGTGCCACTCAGCTGGGTCTCAGATGCCCACTTATGAGGACCTGAGTGGCTGCAGGCTATCTGAGGTGTGGAGCTGGCCCTGGATTGAACTGGCCTGCCCACTGCAGGCTCCAGCTGGTGTGGGTCTGCCTGTGGCCCCAGCACTAGGCTAGCAGGGCTCTGCTCTGAGATCAGGGGCTCCCCTGCAGGAGACAACCAGCAGGGTGCTCATCCCGCCCGCCCAGGGCAGGCTGAGTCGCTAATTGACAGTGGGTGGGACCCGGCCAGCAGTCCCGGACAGGGTGGCTGTGACAAGATCCCACCTGGGACCTGAGAGCTCCCCCTGGGAAGAGGAGCTGGCAGCACTGGTCACTGCCCCTTTGGCCAAGCAGGGACTGTGCGGGCAGGACCTCTGCTCATTTCTGTGGCGAGGGGGCTGCAGTGTGGGCAGTCCCAGGATGGGTGTGGCAGAATGATCCAATCCCACGTGGACATGGAGCAACCAATCCCCAAGCCACCCGCCTCTCAGTGGCCCTGGGGAGGGCACATGTCTCAACCTCCCGCCCCAAGAGGTCGCTTTAAAAGAAGAGGTTCTTTATGGCCACAAGGCCCACAGGACAGGGTGGCTGCTGCTCCTCAAGGGCTCTGCACACCCCGCTCCACCTCAGGGCTTTGACCTGCAGAAATGGGAGGGGAATCTACAATAGTCTCCCCACAGGAACTGTTTTGAAGGCACACTGACGTAGTCACCATTTTAGGCCACCTGGAGTCCAGAAACAACTTGAAACTTGCATTTTAAAATCATTTCTTAAATCAGATTCCTTTCATTTGTATTTTACAAAGTCACAGTTTTTCATAACCAATCCTTACCTCATCCATTCCAAGCTGACTCCACTTCCCACAGCTTCCAAAACAGTCTTCTACATATTCAAACTTTGTGGGAGGACGTTTCTCTGCTTGGCTTAAGAGATCAGCTGTAACCCACTTTTTTTGAAGAGGGGAATCTCATTTATTTTGAATATATTTTTATTGATTTCAAAGAGGAGAGGGAGAAACATTAATGATGAGAATCATGGATCGGCTGCCTCCTGCACGCCCCCTACTGGGAATTGAGCCCGAAACCCGGGCATGTGCCCTGACCGGGAATCAAACCCGGGACCCTTCAGTCCGCAGGCCGACGCTCTATCCACTGACCCAAACCAGCTAGGGCTGTAACCCACTGTTTAAAATGAAGAACGAGGACCTTGGGTGGATGCTGGGGCTGTGCTGGTTTGGGAACAGCTGGCACAGCCTCTGCAGTGCCCGCTGCCTGAGGCTCACGGCAGGCAGGTGGCATGTGTCTGCACCTTCCCAGAGCCTGGCCTGGGACCTGCTATGCACAGAGGAAGAATGTAATGACACTTGTCACTTCTGTGCGACTGTGCTAGCTGCGCCCCTAGAGGCCCCACTCCCCACATCAGCCAGCGTGGCTTCTCCATTCGGGATTCTGTGGAAACCAGCATCCCATGAAATAGTAACAGGTTTTACTCTGAAAAGAAGTCTGTGGCCAAATAAGTTGCAAAACTGAACGTTAGTTTCTTTCCCACAGGACTTCCCGGAGCTGCCGCTGGACAGCTCTGTGCACCGTGAAATTCAGGCTGTGCAAACTTCCCAAATGTATCTGACCAAAGAATGCTGTTGTTTTTTTCCAGAAATATGAACATCTCAAGATTGCACAGAACATATTTTGGAGACTATTAACTTAACCTCTACTATACAAAAGAACAAGTACCCTCCCACTGCAGGTCGCTCTCAGTGCAGGGCTTCAAGGCCGGTGCTGTCTTGGGATTACAAAGTACTGCCCTTCCCAGGGGAGGGGGCGACGCTTGCTGAGCGCTTTGGCAGCTTCCCTGCCTGGGAAATGATGCCACTTAAATTTCTTTTTTATATTACATTTTATAATATTTCATAACAAAATTTTACATAACAAAATTTCTTCCACCCACAGTTTAATCATTGGCTTAGTTAATAACAAGAGTGTAAGGAAAAGCAATGTGGTTGGGTGGGCTTCCTCTTTGAAATCTTGCTTCAACCTTTGACATAGAGCCATTCGGAGGTCTGGTTCTAGCTGAGTTCATTTTCATGGCTGTCGGAGCTAATTCAAAGAGGAGCGATGGATGCCACTTGATTTTCAACTGTGCCCGGCACACAGCGCCACAGTGTGAACACCTACCACCAGCCAGGCCTCATGGAGGGTGGTTCAACTTTTTAGAAGGTCAGGAATGCAAGGAGGCAGGAGACCCTGAGTGTGAGGCCAGGCTGGAGTTGGTGAGGGTGAACAGCGTGGAGAAGCCACGTGGCAGGGCCTTCCGTCCCCAGAGCAGCCTCGAGACCCTCAGCCGGCCTCGCACTTCCCACCCGAGCTGCAAGGGTCCAGGCCAACGAGGGGAACCACTGTGAGAGCCAATGTCCTCAGTGAGGTCAGCTCTAGGCAGCCTTTGCCTTCCCCCTAGGATTGCAGTCCGTGCCCTGGTTGACCCTTTTCCATGACACTCGCCACTGCTCTCCGCTGGCGCGGGCAGCAGCACAGCACCGCCCCCACCAGCCGGACGCTCGGTGCTCCTTCCTCTCGGCTCCCTGCTTTGCTCAGGGAGTAACGAGACACACTTGCTCATTTCATCTTCTGCTCACCAGCTTTTTGTGGACAAAGACACAATTGTGAATGCTGTTGGGACATCACATGACATCCACCTTCTCAAGATTGACAACCGAGAAGATGAGCTGGTGACCAGAGTCAACTCTTGGTGCACACACTTAGTGGGCAAGGTGAGTACCTCTGGCGTGGCCAGGGAGGAGCGGGAACTCTGCGATAAGAAACGAGGAAGTAAAACTACCGAATTCTCCACTGGAGACTGCAGGTTGCCCAGTCCTGTGCTTCATCACTTTTCTCTTACCTCAACTACAGGGTGTCCCAGAACGTATACACTCTAACAGCTGATAGCTCAATTGGTGTTTGTTTCCTTTCGGATTTTACCCACTGGGATGAGTAATGAGTCAGTGTGTACACACTTTTGGGGGAACACCTGCATGTAGGTGGGTTAAGCAGAACCCAGGGAGCTGTGGGGTAAATGAGAGACATAACTATGCAAAATTCAAAGAACTACTTTTCTTTCCCCCAAACTGGACTCAGTGAGATATTAATCGATTCTCTGACCCAAGGAAACTGGGCTTTGGTTTCACCCTCAGATTCACAAGGATGAGATCATGAGGAACCGCAAGCGAGTGAAGGAGATCAATCAATACATTGACCACATGCAGAATGAACTGGACAACCTCGACAGTGGCGACATTCTAGATTAGGGGTGTCTGCCCAGAGAGTCCCTCGGAAAACACAGCACTTGGCCCTGCCAGGGGAGAGTGGGGATTCTCAGCCCACAGCCCCCAATGCCATCCTTCCACCACCCCTGCACAAACGCCCAAATGTAGACAGAAATAAAGGCCCGGTGTCACCGATTCTCCATTCTTTAGAGAGGTATCAGAATTTCACGTTTGTGTATGAGCAGCAGTAAGCCCGCTTCCTGAGAGCCATTCCCCAGGGCCTGCCGTGGGCTGTGCTCCTGGCCGTGCGCCACTCCCCTGCCGGGCCAGGCGGGCTGCGG
>NW_005362033.1:1391057-1401272 GCF_000412655.1 Myotis brandtii
TGTGGGCCGAGCTGCTCTCCTCTGGGTGCTGCGGAGGGAAGCCAGAGCGCCGAGGCGCAGCAGCACAAGGCAGAGGCTGCGGCTGCGTGACTGAGCTTGGCCGCAGGGACGCAGAGACCCTCCGGAGGTGAAGAGCACAGGTGGGCGTCCACGTCACCCCTGCAGCCTGAGCTCGGTGTAGTGTGGGCCTGACCGTGCCTTCTCTGAGCACAAGCCTGAGAGGAGTGGCGAAGCACCTGGCGTGTGGCAGGGCCCCGGGACTGGGAGTGATGCCCTTTGCCACTCAGCAAGCCGGTGCTCCTGAAACGGGACTGCAGCTTCCGCACCCCGGGCCCTGGCACGCGGCGCCCCCGCCTCCCAGGACTGTGCAGACAGCCATGTGCTCGTCAGGGGGCCTTGCCCAGGCTGCCAGGGCTCTTCGTCCAGAAATAATGGGCATTTCTACTTTCAAGAGTACATTATTACTTTTTTCCTGAAATAGTAGGAACAGGTAGAAACAATCAGCTTAGACCAAAAAGGACTCACTTTCCAAAGATCGTTTGACTAAACACCCGGGGAAAAGCTTTTGGGCTGAGGGTCGAGGGCCCCACAGAAACACAGAGTTCATGGAGCTGTTTGTGGACGGGGTGACGACAGGCGGCAGGTACCAACCTGCTGAGGATCTAGGTGAGCCCCAGGTATAACAAGGAGATGAGGGTATGTGGAGGCGCAAATGAAAACAGGGCTCAACATCTTTCCAGGTGGAGAAATGTGTAATACAGTCAGGGTTGAGAAAGCCATCGTACACCTTGTCCCCTCGCTGGCTGGGGCAGGGGCCCTGGGGTGGACTCAAGCTGACCTCCAGACCGCCGCACTGTCTCAGGCCCCCAGTCGACACCGTGTGGAGGCCAGGCCGTGTGTCCGCAGGCCTGGGAGCCGGGGCTCCGCAGCCTCTGTCCCCGGCGTGCCATGCGCACCGCCGGCCTCACTCCTGCAGGAGCTTGTGCTTGACCGTGGTGCTCTCGGAGCAGAGGTGGACAAAGAGGGTGCCTGCGGCCGTGCGTGCCCGGAGCTCCCGCAACTCATAGTCATGGGCCCATTCCACGTGGCCCCACTTCTGGATCTGAGGAAAGGATAAGAGATGTTGAGTGAGAAGCTCAGTGCCCAGCTGCTGCAAGCCCGAGCCACACACCACCCTACAGCTGGACTGAGGGCCACAGGCTCCCATCCTGCCAAAACAGGCAACACACCTGGTGGGGAGGCCGGGGGAAGCACACACAGGTGGCCAGAGCAGGCGCCGCCTTCCACAGGGTGTGGATGGTCTAGGAGGGTAAAGTCCAGGCCCAGGGCCAGCAGGCACTCACTGCTAGGCAGGCCAGGCACCGAAACCACATGCATCTTCCCTGAGGCCCACCTGTGTGCCATCCCTCTCTCACACGTCTTCCCACAAAGAGGCTGGCGCAGGCAACCTATAATGCCATCCTCTCCTGCGCTGCCTCACCAGCTGGGCTGCACGTGGCCCCCACACAAGTGGGATGAAAAACATCAACCAAGGCCACACTGTCATTTCATCTGTGACTCCTAGGGCAGGGTTGCAGACCTCTCTCCATACTCTAAGCTACAGGAGAAACCCTAGACACAGTGTGGCTATCCAGATGTCAGTAGAGCTGCACTCCGCCCTGCTGACTCCTCCCTGGCCAGGGCCCAGGAAGCCTGGCCCAGCCGCCCACCTTCTCGGAGAAGAGTCAGCCCGGCCACAGCAGCTCTTGGCACTTCTGGGCTCCTCGTCTCACCTGGACAAGTGTGATTAGCCACCTGAAGAGCATGCTCTCCTTTCAGAGCGCGCACAATCCAGGTCGCTCCCATTTTGTGGCAGATCAAACGTGAAGTTCAGGAAACAACGGCCTGGCTTGGGTCCCACAGTCAAAAGCAGAGCCCAGACAAGAACCAGGTTTCCTGGCTCCCTATCTCTCAGAGCCCGCCCAGCCTCACACCCTCACAGGTTGCCTCTCTACCCCATAACTGCTTCTAACACTCAGAGAATAGCTAGCCTCTTTTGTGATACAGACCCAGTTTTCCCAGGCATTTTTCTGAAGAGGTGACTAGAAAGACTTGAGCAATACTGCCATTATAAAAGGGTTTCATCATGCTAGGAACCAATTTGTAATAGCAATTAACTTTAGGAAGTTGGAGAAATAATAATAGCAAAGGTTGCAAAGACTGTCATAATTCTCAGTTAAACAAATGCAAGCCCTGCTCTGGCCGGTGTGTCCAGTGGTTAGAGCATCATCCTGTGCACGGCAGTCTATCAGGTTCGATCCCTGGTCAGGACACGTACGGAAGGCAACCAATTGATGTTCTCTGTCACATCGATGTCACATCTTTCTCCTTCCGCCTCCTCTAAAATCAGTACACATGTCCTCAGGTGAGAATTTAAAAAAACAATTCAGCCCTGGCTAGTGTGACTCAGTTGGTTGAGCGTCCTCCTGTGCACTGAGGGGTTGCTGGTTCGATTCCTAGTCGGGGCACATGTCCAAGTTGTGGGCTCAATCCTCAGTAGAGGGTGTACAGGAGGCAGCCAATCGATGTTTTGCTTTCTCATCAATGTTTCTCTCCCTCTCCCTACCTTTCTGAAAAAAAAAAAAAATTAAAAAGCAAATGACAGCAGAACAGACCCTAATTCTGCGTCACTACATCAGCACCGTGCACAGTAGCAGCTCACGCTGCCCTCCCTGCCACGTAGATGCCCTGTATGGATGTCAGGGCACAAAGGCTGTCTCCAAGAGCAACCACGTGGCTCCCAGCCATTTTAATAGCCCACTTTCAGGTGTGCCAGGCCCAAGCAATCTTGATTTGCCACCTGCAGGGTGGGGGGTGAAGGCCTGGACCTGGAGTTACCTGGCTCCAGCATTTTCTGAGGGACTGACCTGTGCCTTGGTTTCCTCCTGTGTAAATGGGCATAACAGCAGCCCCCACCTGACCGGGTTGTTTAGAGGAGGAGGTGAGGCAATGAGGGAGAGCTGAGCACGACGCTGGGAAGCAGTGGCAGTGCTCACCGTGATTTTATCATCATCTGTTGCAGTTTGTTCTTTACACAAAAGTAATAAAATAGATGGGTTAGCTACCCCCGGTCCCCCGGGTAGTCTAAATCTGGAGGGGGGAAGCGGGGACTTGAGGTGCTCGCCTCTGGGCCGCTGCAAACCTCACCTGGTACTCCTCCTCCAGGCGTGACAGCAGCACGGCCTGCTCCACTGTCAGGCGCAGGTCCATCAGGCCCAAGGTCAGCATCACGGACTTGAGTTGGGTCACCACGAACTCAATCCCTTCAGGGACACAAGCCAAGTCAGGACCCAGGACACCTCCACCCGGAAACAGAGCAGTTGCTAGACCTACTCCTGTGAGTCCCTACACCCTAGAGGTGGGGAGACAAGTCACAGGGCACAGGGCTTCTTGACCAGCTCTAGATCCATGCTCCTCCTCTTCCAAGAGGCGAGAGCCCTCCTCTGCTCCTACCTGGGGTGGGCACGTGACTGAAACCATTCCACCCTGCCCCAGTGACTGGTTCACGGATGGGTCAATGAGACTTGAACTTATGAAGAGAAAGCCAACCTTCTCCTGGAAGGGTGTGAGCCTGCTGTCCCCTCAGACTGAGCAAAAAAGTGAGCGTCAGACCCACCCCTAGCGCGCTCCTGTGACTCTCTGGCTATGGACACTCATGCCGATCCCTCCACACCCCCAGGCCTAGGAAATGCCTGCATACCTTGTAGGGCCCACATGTTGTAAGATGCCAGGTGGCTGACGAGCACCTCCCGAGTCCTGGCTGGGATGCTGGGCCCCATTATGCTGGTGGAAGAGCCAATCTCCACGCCATACCTGAAAGGAAAGGCTTTGGTTGCTGTGCACTTCAGCTTTGCCCAGAAGCAAAGCCCTAAACTGCTAAGTAGGTGTGCACCCCTTGAGGGCAAGTGGTGAAGAAGTCAGTCTCGGGTATTCTGGGAGCAACTACCATGGTGGTCAGTGACCTCCTGACCTAGTAATTTCTATCATGAGCAAAGCCAGAGGATCAAGAAACTGCCCTGTCCTGGCAGTGTTGCTCAGTGGTTGAGCACAGACCCATGAACCAGGAGGACATGGTCCGATTCCCAGTTAGGGCACATGCTGGGATTGCGGGCTCAATCCCCAGTGGGGGGCACGCAGGGAGGCAGCCAGTTGATTCTCTCTCATCATTGATGTTTCCGTCTCTCTCTCCCTCTCCCTTCCTCTATCTGAAATCAATAAAATAAAATACATTTTTTTAAAAAGCAATTACCCTGAATGGAGGCACAGGTAAGCAAGTTGTGCCAGCAGGGAATTCTCTCTGCCTAGGATCTCCATCAAAAGCATGGGCTACCTGCTTTTTAAACTTTTTAAGAAACAATTTTCACATTGAGGTCATAAATTATTTTTCAAATATTGTTTTCCTTACAATAATATCTGTGTAGGTCCTATATTATTCAACCACTTTATCAAATATTTATTAAGCCTCTACTATATACAAGGCATTGTTTTTTGTATGGGACATGAGCTGGCTTCAAGAATGATACATTTTCAAGAACGATCATAACTACATAAAATACAGGAAAAACATAATGGAATAAAAGCAATTTAGTACCCATCTGGCACCGTACATACTATTTACAAAATTATTGACTATATTCCCTATGCTAAATTTTATATCCCCATGACTATTTTGTAACTACCAATTGTAGCTTTTTTTAAAAATCCTCACCTGAGAATATTTTTCCATTGCTTTTTAGAGAGAGAGAAAAGGAGGGAGGGGGCATGGGAGGAGAGAGAGAGAAACATGGATGTGAGAGAGACACATCGATTGGTTGCCTACCACACAAGCCCCAACTGGGCCCGGGGATTGAACCTGCAACCCTTGACCAGGAATCAAACCCACGACCCTTCAGTGCATGGGCCAACATTCTAACCACTGAACCACACCAGCCAAGGAGCAATTTTTTGTGCTTCTTAGTCCCTTCATCTTTTTCACCAAGACTCCAAGCCCCTAACCCTTTGACAACTATCAAAATTTTCTGTTTTATTTTGTTGTTTACATTCCACATATAAGTGAAATCATATGGTATGTGTCTTTCTCTGAGCACATATCCTGTAAGTCCATCCATGTTGTCGTAAATGGTAAGATTTCGTTCTTTTTTATGGCTAATATTTCACTGTATATATGTACCATATCTTCTTTATCCATTTGTCTATTAGCTATTGTAAATACTTCAATGAACATACAGATGCATATGTTTTGGGGTTTCTTCAAATAAATACCCAGAAGTGGAATTGCTGAGTCTTTCTCTGTCTCTTGTTGTAGCCTTTGTTTTAAAGTCTATTTTGTCTGGTATAAGTATTGCTATTCTAGCTTTTGTTTCCATTGTCATGAATAACTTTCCCATCCCTTTATTGCAGTCTGTATGTATCTTTCTATCTGAAGTGAGTCTCTTGTAGATAGCATATATATGAGTTTGCTTTCATATCCATTCAGGCACACTGTCTTTTGATTGGATTATTGAATCCATTTGCATTTAAAGTAATTGTTGATAGATATGTATTTATTGCCATTTTATTAATCATATTCTTGATTTTTTTTTCTTCTTAAAGAAGATCCTTTAACATTACTTGTAATTTTGGTTTGGTGGTGATGAAGTCCTTTAGCTTTTTTCTTATCTGGGAAGCTCTTTACCTGAATTTCAATTCTAAATGAGAGCTTTGCTGGGTAATTTTGGTTGTAGGTCCTTGCTTTTCATCACTTTGAATATTTCATGCCAATCCCTTCGGGCCTGCTAAGTTTTTGTTGAGAAATCAACTGAAAGTCTTAAGGGAACTCCCTTGTAGGTAACTGTTTTTCTCTTGCTGCTTTTAAGATTCTTTGTCTTTAACCTTTGGCATTTTAATTATCGTGTCTTGGTGTGGGTCTCCTTGGATTCATCTTGTTTGGGACTCTGTGCTTCCTGGACTTGTGTATCTTTTTCTTTCACCAAGTTAGGTGAAACTGTCATTTTTTAAAACAGGTTTTCAATTCCTTTCTCTCTTCTCCTTCTGGCACCCTCATGAAGTGAATGTTGGTACGTTTGATGTTGACTCAGAAGCCCCTTAAACTATCCTCATTTTTTTTGGTATTCATTTTTCTTTTTGCTGTTCTAATTGGGTATTTTCTGCTACCTTATGTTTCAAATCACTGATTCAATCCTCTGCTTCATCTACTGTACTGTTGATTCCTTCTAGTGTATTCCTCATTTCAGTTATGTAATTCTTCATTTCTGACTGGTCCTTTTTTATATTTTCTATCTCTCTGTCGAAGTTCTCACTGAGAACTGCTTTCACAGCTGCTACCCTAGTGCTGGAGTTCAGAGCTAATAAGTCTGTGCACAGACCTTTTAAGAGGAACACCTGGGACTCCAACAACCTTTCCTCACTCACCCATAATCCCTGCTGGTTTTCACAGCTAGAGGTTATGGGGGCTTCTCTTCCAGGCACTGGAACCATGGACTGGGAAGCATGGTGTAGGATTGGGACCCCTCTCTCTTGAGGGGGGACCTCCACAGCTGAGATATCCCTCCTGATTTTTAACCACCACACGTGGGTGTGGGACCTGCCTGTTCTGCATCTCCACCCCTCCTACCAGTCTCATGTGGCTTCTTCTGTATATCCTTAGTTATGGGACATCTGTTCAGCTAAATATCAGGTAGTTCTCAACAATGGTTGTTCTTTAGTTTAGTTTTAATTTTGATGTGGTCATGGGAAGATGCAAGTACCACATTTACCTACTCTGCCATTTGAGCGGAAGCGTATTTTCTTTCATATATCACTGATTTTTCCCATTGGTTTAGAAATATTCTTTCTGAAATTTCTAATAGTACCAATGGAACATAGCAAATGGCCCAGTTTTTCTGTAAATTATTATTTTTTATTTTTTAAATATATTTTATTGATTTTTTACAGAGAGGAAGGGAGAGGAATAGAGAGTTGGAAACATCGATGAGAGAGAGACATCGATCAGCTGCCTCCTGCACACTCTCTACTGGGGATGTGCCCACAACCAAGGTACATGCCCTTGACCGGAATCGAACCTTGGACCCTTGAGTCCACAGGCCGAAGCTCTATCCACTGAGCCAAACCGGGTAGGGCTTTCTGTAAATTATTAACAAGAAATCTCAACTGCCACAAAAAGCTAACAATTTTGTATTGTAACAAAGATCTCCAGGTACCTAAATATTGTTGTATTTCATTAGACACAAAAGTGACATTGTATCCTCATAGTTCTTACACAGCACTATATTTGTTACATTTTACTTGATCCTTTAATACACTCTCTATGCCTTTTACTATAAAATCCAAGGATGCCTGGCACATAGTGGGCACTCAAAAAATGTGTACAAATAACACAGACTGACTGACAGACATCACTTTTGTGAAAAAAAAGCTATGCCAAAAATTACTCCACATAAGCTTACAAAATATTGTGGGGTCAAGACAGTAGCCCTTACAAAGTCCCCTTGGAATGACATTAAACTGAATTTTGTCACCGCATCAATAATCTATTCAGTTTGCATAAAAGAGTCTTCCTGCTAAGGAAGCATCAATTCCTGGATACCTTATATCCACAGGATAAATGTTATCTATAATTCTGTAGGTTGCTGTCCAGACTTTTCTCCATGTGTGTACATATCACACACATTGTTTTATGATTTAATAGTGTAGCAATTGTGACAACAGTAAAGATGATAACTGCCAGAATGTAGCATTTACTGTGTGTCAAAAAGGATGCTAACCATCACTTCATTTACTCCTCACAATACCCTAAGAGGTAGGGATTAAAAGCCCCACTCACAAAGAGGCTAATGCTTACGGAGATCAAGTCACTAGCTCAAGGCCACACAGACAATCATGGCAGAGCTGGAGCCCCATACCTATACTTGTCACAATGCCTCCTAATAGCATGCCTACTTGGTGCATGATGGCTGAGACAAATGTGAGGAACATTTTTTCCAAGATGGCCCATTCCTGAACATCTGGATGATGCCAAATCCTAAGGGTGCTCTGGACCCAGGAAGTCTACTAGCTAAGGGCTCTGCTTTATTCAGCATGGCCCCCTGGCCCTAAAAGCCTGCCCAGCACACAGGGTTGTATTTCATTAGACACAAAAGTGACATTGTATCCTCATAGTTCTTACACAGCACTATATTTGTTACATTTTACTTGATCCTTTAATACACTCTCTATGCCTTTTACTATAAAATCCAAGGATGCCTGGCACATAGTGGGCACTCAAAAAATGTGTACAAATAACACAGACTGACTGACAGACATCACTTTTGTGAAAAAAAAAAGCTATGCCAAAAACTACTCCACATAAGCTTACAAAATATTGTGGGGTCAAGACAGTAGCCCTTACCTTTTCTCAGCCCATTCTAGGATTGGGTCCCACTCGTTCTTTTGAAGTTCCACTAATGTCTCTGGCTCTTCCACCCTGTAGCTAATTCATTGCAAAAATCACCTTCATTAATAAAAAAGTACAATTCCTTCATTCAGTGACAGACAACAGAAAAACACAAAAAGCAACAGCAAAAAGAACTTCACCCCTGCCCCACAAATCTTTCCCCTAAAGCAGTGGTTCTCAAAGTGAGGTCTTAGGGCCAGTAGCAGACCATCTGGGAATTTAAGAGCAAATTCTCAGGCCCCACCCCATACCTACAGAAAGCAGAACCTCTGGAGGTGTTTTAACAAACCCTCTAGGGCAGCGGTTCTCAACCTGTGGGTCACGACCCCTTTGGCGGTCGAACGATCCTTTCACAGGGGTCGCCTAAGACCATCCTGCATATCAAATATTTACATTACGATTCATAACAGTAGCAACGTTACAGTTATGAAGTAGCAACAAAAATAATTTTATGGTTGGGGTCACAACATGAGGAACTGTATTTAAAGGGCCAGAAGGTTAAGAACCACTGCCTAGGGGTTCTAATGTGAGCCTGAGTTTCAGAACCACTGTCCTCAATGTCCCTAATTATGTGATGGGTCAAGGCTGGCAGCACTATGTCAGTACCATTCTAAACAGTAATACTGTACCCTCAGATCCACGCAGTCCTAGGATGCTGACCGTGAATGCTACAGGGAACTGTCACTGCATCCCTACCTACCTGCACCCCTTCCAAGAGAGTGTGTTCCTGGCCACAGACCAAGCTGCCTATTTGGACTTTATGAGCCCACTTGCCTCCTGGCTACAGATGCAGCTGCTGCCACGGAGGCCTGACACCACTTGATGCCAGGCTACACTACTTGTTTTGAATAAGAGACACAGAGATGGAGTCAGCTGAGGGGAGCTTAGCTGCAAGGCTTCATGGGACAGGAACCCAAGCGGGCACTGTGGAAACCAGTCTGGTGTGAGCGGAGGGGAGCAGAGAGATCATGAGAGCGCAAGCAAAGCTGGGCTGCTGAGCAGCAGACAGGTGTGCTGACTCTCCCCACAGGCAGAGGGAGGAACTCCGGTAGCCAATCTTCCAGTTCCATACCAGGTGACCAACCGTCCTTCATTTCCTATCAGGACCCCTGTATGGTTTTTAAGAAAGCCCTTTTACCGGAGCTAAGTTGAATGGGTTTCTGTTCCCTGCAATCAGATGGCCCCTAACACATATGGGGACTTTCTGACTAGCAACTCAAAGCTGGCACTGCTGGACGCCTCTCCAGGAGGCGCTCCCCCTCAGCCCCACTGCTGACTTCACTGCCATCTGTGAGAACTCAGCCAGCGGGCACAGTGCAGCTCGGCCGCTTCAGCGCTACTTCACCTTTCCCTCAGCATCACTAACCAATTAGCTACAGAACATAGAGAAGGAACTCCTTCGGCCTGATGCCTTCAACTGGGACATAGTTCTTTCCTTGCCTTCCGACTAAAAGTTGGCTCATTCCATTCTCAAGCCTGCTGGCACGCAGACGGATACATGGCAGCTTTCATGGGTATCCAGTTCACCCAGTCTCCATAGTCCTGTGAGTCATTGTTTATAACAAACCTGTGTGCGTGAGCGCGAGCGCGCGTGCGTGTGTGTGTGTGTGTGTGTGTGTGTGTGTGTGTAGGTATATACATTTTTTAGGCCTTCAGACCCGGACTGAATTATGCCACCAGCTTTAATTCTCTAGCTTGCAGGTTGTGAGGCTGCTTGGCCTCTAAAATTGAGTTAATCAATTCAT
>NW_005362033.1:1401307-1408071 GCF_000412655.1 Myotis brandtii
ATATGATAAATGAAAAATGAAAAATGAAGAACATAGACAGGATGGGAAAATTTAGAAGTGGAAGAAGCTAGCTCCTGAATATCAACATCTGGCCATCCTGTGTCCAGGCTGACAAGTAGTGAATGGTAAGGATGCAGACGTGAGATTGTGCTGGTAGGCAGAAGCCTAGGGTCAGAGGCCCTGCTGGGGATTGGCAAGTGACCCTTGGTCCTGGAGCCTACAAGAGCTGCATACACCACCACCCCTCCCCTCCTCCCCCCATCCCCCGCTCCAGCCGAGGGATGGCTGGTGGGCTGTGGGAGAGCTGTGCCCAGGCTCCGACACTGCCGCAGCCAGGAGCTCCCCTTCCTCGGGGTTTGCAGAGCAGCTGAGTGCTGATGTCAACTAGCTTGCTCTCCCTGCCCAGTGAGGTAAAGGAAAAGGGCCTGCCTCTTCTTCTATTGATAACTGGGTAAATGAAGCAAAACAGCCCAAGGAACTCACTAGGTCCAAGAGGAACGCTCATCTAAACATCAATTACCAGATGGTATCGGTGTCCAGAAACTTCACAGCTGCCCGGATCAGCTGGTCCTTGTTTCGTTGCGTTGGGTTGTCTAAAGACGTGTTGCACAATGTGGTCTGAATCAAAAGGCAGAGAGCCCTGTCACCACCCACTGGGCCCAGGCAAAAGCACTGCATTCCCAAGGACACCGTGTTCAACCACAGCATCCTACAGAACCAGCCAGCGACACCCAGCAAGGAGCAGTGCCAAGCCAAAACCTTCGACCCAAAGCCTCAGCTGCAGCACATCTAGTGAGAGCTTGCTACAGCCAGGTTCCGTGCCAGCAGAGCGCTGTGTGATAGCTCATGGGACTCACAGAATATTCACAGAGGCCCTAGGATTAGTGTACTTCCCAAGGTCTCATACTCTTTCCTACCAGACTCTGCTGCATTCAATTGAATCCTCACAACAACCCTTTGATAGGTACCATTATACCCATTTCAGAGATGTGGAAATGGAGTCCCAGAGAGGTCAAATTCAGTAAATAAGACACATAAGCATTACTAGGATTCAAATCTGACTGAAAAACGTACCAGCTGGCTCCATTCACACCTCAGGAAGCAGGGGAACAACTCAGCCAAACCAGAACAGGATTATTTTCCAGACTGGCCCTGTCGACAGCAGGCTGCTTAGGTACTCTACCATTAACTTGTAGCCCCATCACCCTATGTCATCCGACAGTCAAAGGAGCAGCCAGCACGCAGCAGGCTGTGAAGGTATTGAGGAAGCGTGCTGGTATGCAGGCCGAGTCCGTGGGGGCAGGATGATAGCACCAACTCCAGTGTGGACTGCAAGCTCTCTCTGTAGGTGCCAGGGACCACACCCAGGCCTTTCCATGGGTCAGCTCACCCATCTGACCACTACGCCATGAGTGGGTACTGTTATCACCCGCCACTCCCAGATGGCGAACAATGGGGCTGAAAAGGGGCAGTAACTTGCCCAAGGTTAATTTGGAAGCTGCAGGGCCTGAGCCCAGTCTAGCTGACCCTTCCTCACTGCTCTAGTGCCTCCGTGAGCCACCCTGTGTGAATGGCGGCTGCTCCATGGGGGTTCCTCACCTCACCCACCTGCCCCTTGGGTTCTTGAACCCAAACCAATACTGACTGCCAAAGTAACTTCACAACACTAGTCAGACAGACATGGTCCTGCCTGTCTGTGCTACCCACAGTGCAAACATTACACACTGTGCTGCTGACGGAACAAAGCCCAGCTGCATGACAGAAAGTAAGACAGCTGGGCAGTTAGCGGGGCACATCTGCCTGAGCCCAGAGGAGCGGCCCGCCAGCCAGCACAGAGCTCTGAGCAGGAAGTGCAGGTGGCCAGGCCACAGGGGGGAATGTTTGGCACATCCGAGGGGGCAAGTGATGCTGCAGGCTTTATTGCATCCCCAAGGGCTTTATTGCAATTGGGGTAGGAGTCTCCCAAGTTTTGCCAGGTGCCTAGAAAGCCAACAGCAGGCATCGGAGTATAGGTGTGTGAACTTGTTACCAGATGCATGGTGTAGAACTTGATGGTGTCCTGCTGGGAGTCCCACTCAGTGGCCACTGCGATGGCCAGGGCCTCACTGGGGACAGTAAAGAGCTTGGCTTGGGGAGTTTTCAGCTTCCTGTGGTCCAGGTTTATCTCAAAGCCGCCTTGAAAGATCAAATGAAAACCTCTCAGGGACTGTTAAGTGGAATCAAGTGACCATTCTATATTTAGCTACTTGAACTGGTGCAGACAAAGACAACCCCGAGTCCCTCGGTGGAGGGCTTACAGAAACATATCCGACAAAAGTGTGAAGGGTCATCTCAACCACCCAACTGGCTGGAGATGAAAAATGTTTCTACGCTTCCACAGGGGGGGGGGAAGAGGCAGTCAAAATTTCAGACACTCACCTTCACCCTGTGTGATGGTGACATTCTGATAGAATCTCTTCCTTTCTGTGAGAAAGATTTTTCAAAAAGGCAGTTATAATCATGTCGAGAAAGCTCAGGAAGCAACAAGACCAGCTTGCTAATGCTGACTGATTGGCTTGATTGTCATATCACTAGTCAAGGTCTGCCCTACTCTATGTGGCATAATCAACAGCTTCTGATTAAAGCTGGTGGTTCACTCTCCAGGGAGAAGGGAGGAACGGGACAACTGGTCAAGCTCCCGCCAGCCCGGGGATAGTCTGATCACGCAGTATCATGAGCCTGCAAGACCGTATGACCCGGAAGACTTTTCCAGCACCTTCTGCTCTAACTTCTAAGCATGTTCCTCCCACACCATCCCCACTAGTGCTGGCCCCTGCCAGCACAATGTGCCCAAATCTAAAGATGGTGCCTGAGTGTGATAAAGCCAGAGACCCATTCAAGGCAGGAGTGGAAAGCCAGGGTGAACGTGATGTGCGTATGCATGCCTGTGATGCACAAGCAGTAAGCAGAGATCCCAGGAGCATTTCCCATCCCCTATACTAATTAATTAACCTAATTAACCAGCTTTGCCTGTGTATTCAACAGGAACTCCAAACATTTCCTTTAGGAAGGAAAAATCTGTGTCCTGTTCTTCTGAAAATAACTTGAATAAAATCTTACATGAAAATATAAACACATTCTCCTCTTTCACCTGGGGGGATTAAAAACCAAGAGTACTGCCTCAGGAATTATGCAGATTCCTTCAATTAATAAAGAACAAATAGGTCACATTTTGGAAATTATAAACCATAAACCAGTCCTTACCATCTGTGATAAACAAAATCATTCATTCATTCATTCATTCATTCATTCATGTGTATGTTCTTTCACATATTCATCAGGTACCTAAAGCCTTCAGAGTCTGACTAAAGTCAGTTATTGAAAATGATGATGTAGCACGTGAAGGAAAAGGAGATTCATTAGTTTTTAAAGCTTTCTGAGTTCTTTTAATTCTTAAAAAATGTATTTTTATTGATTTCAGAGAGGAAGGGAAAGAGAGAGAGAGACAGAAACATCAATGATGAGAGAGAACCATCTGTCGGCCACCTCCTGCAGCCCCCTACTAGGGTTGGAGCCCACAACCCAGGCATGTGCCCTGACCGGAAATTGAACCATGACCTCCTGGTTCATAGATTGACGCTCAACCACCAAGCCACACTGGTCAAGCTCAGTTGAAGTTTTATTAATTCAAATAGACTAGGAAAACAAAACTTGGTTTATGTAGCGAGGAATGGAAAGAGAGTATCTGGTCTTACTACAAACATTATATTTTTATGTTTTGCACAACGTATTTTTTTTTCATGAATCTCACTTGTTATCATTAATGCTTACACATGGAAATTGTATTCCCATGGTTGCACTTACTAAAATAAGACCCAAACTGGTTTCCCACAAAATATATTTGTGCCAACTATGTATCAGGTACTCTTCTAGGTACTTTGGATAAAACAGTGAATGAAACAAAAATCCATGTCTTCATAGAGTTCAAATTTTCTTTTTAAAGTGATCAGATCTGACAACCGAGATGATGCTACATTATTATAGCACAATTTACCATCTTCATCTGAATTATAATACTGAGTCTCTCACACAGCTGACACCAACACCGGAGGCTTACCCCACGCTGCGCTTACATTTCCTGACTGTACAGGCTGCCAGTCACACTCAGATGGCAGGTGCGAGCGTCTGGAGGCTCCTTGTGTGTGTCTGGAGGTCTGGATCAAGGCATCCAGATGACAGCCAGGATGCTCTCCAATGTCTGGGCTGGGCAGCATGTCTACAGCCAGGCCAAGCAGGAAGTGGGAAGAGCTTTGAAGGCTCTGACTCATCACTGGGGTGTGGGTGGGGATCCTCCCCTGAGCAGGAAGTGTCAACGGAGAGCATTCTAGCACACTGCACCACACAGCCCTGGGAAATGGGTCCAGGAGACCCGGGGGCCAAGGAATGGACTCTTGACAGCACAGGCTGAAGCATCCAAAGATAGCCAGGACAGCAGGGTTTCTTTCCCACGAGGGAAGTCTCTTGATTTTTTTTTTTTTTGTTTTTTCCTGCTTTGCAAGCCAGGCCTTGGCTCCTCTGCCCTGGCCAGGCCCACTTCTTTATCTGTTAAGAGGAAGAAAAAACTGGAAGGGAGTGGGATGGATGCAGGGCCAAGGAAGGGGCAACCAAAATTGCTCAAAACAGGAGAAAACCAAGAGATAACAACTGGGCAAAAGGAGCTCAAAGGCTGCTGGGCTCATGTGCGGGTGTTTAGACAGGTGTTCTCCTGAATGGAGCAGGCTTGGAAGTTTTGAAATAAACTTTGGTGAGTATGAATCCCTTTCTAGGAAGTGTGATAAGTCCTGGCAATAGGACTCAAAGTTCACCCCACCCTAGAGGGACTAACTCTCCTGCGGTTAGACAGACACTAAACCAGCCAAACAATAAAGGGACATGATGGCCAAAGTCAAGGAACAGAGACACACGTTGGGGGAGCTCGGTCCCCTTGTGGGCTAAAGGAAGAGCTCCCAGCAGACAGCTCCATCTGGGACCTGCAGAGGAAGGAGTTAGTCCATCTGCATTGATGGATTCATTTTTGGAGGGTGTGTATGAAAGAGTTTCCAGCAGAGGAAACAGCTTACACAAAAGTCTGGGGCCTCAAGAGAGCACAGAGTTCTGAGGAACTAGAAAGAGGGTCAGGAGAAGACTGTAGCTATCCAGCAGATGCCCAGAGGGGGTAGGTTACAGTAAGGAGGACAGAAGGAGTCAGGTAAGGAGTTCTCATAGGCAAATATGATCTGGAAAATTCACTGGCGGGAGTCACACTCCCCAACAATGACAGAAGATGAAGGTTCTTCACCTGGGCTCTCAAAGGTCTTGGGTCACATAGGCTTCACGAGGCCCCGAGAAGCCTATGAGCCTCCCCGAGTCTCATGAATACAGGGCCAGCCGACAGCAACAGGAGCACCATCTTTAAAGGTGCAGAAACAGCCTAACCTTGCAGGAGCACACAGAACTCGGGTCTCTTTTGAGTATGAATCACTCCCTTTACAGAACATCTGTTTTTGTGGCAAAAACACACCCAGTGGCTTTTAAGAGACAATTTTGTGGACTACGTAGATACAAAGAAATGGGTATGTAAAGAAGTGTTGACTTTAAAAAGCTGACCACAAGAAAACAGGCTATACAAGCAGAGAGAAGTTAATAAGAAAACATGCTCCTGTGAAGAGTGCTGAATTGGAAATTAATGTCCATTGGGTCCCAGTTCCTGTGAAGTTGCTTCACTCCATATAAAAAAACAGGCTATTTTCTGTGTCACTTGCCCCTACACTGCTCCTCCTGTCCTAGGCTTCATGGACCAGTAAATGATCTTTCTATCAGCCCCAATTACCGCGCTGGCCTTTGCTTTGTAAGGACTCAAAACCTCAGAACTACAACTCCCGCTGTGCACCAAGAATCTTTTTAAACAGTGCCATCTGGCGGGGCTTAAGCCTTAAAACTGAAATTCTCTCTAGGGATATGCCTCCATTCACAATGGAAGGAGAGGGGGCTCTGACCAACTGTTTCTGGTATCAAAATTTTTCAGGCCAACAATATAAAGAACTCTTACAACTCAACAATAAAAAGACAAATAACCCAACTAAAAATGGTCAAAGGATCTGAATAGATATTTCTCCAAAGAAAATATACAAATGCCCAATAAGCACATAAAAATAGGCTCAACATCATTCACCACCAGGGAAATGCAAATCAAAACCAGGATGGCTATAATAAAAAAGGCCGATAATAACAAGTGCTGGAGGATGTGGAGAATTGGGACTTTCATGCACTGCTGGTGGGAATGTAAAATGGTGCAGCCACCTTGGAAAGCAGTGTGTTAGTTCCTCAAAAGGTGAAACGGTTACCATTTGACCCAAAAATTGTACTTTTGGATATATGAGGGATGGAAACATATGCCCATATAAAAACTTGTACAAGAATGTTTATAGCAACATTATGCAAGACAGTCAAAAGATGGAAACAACTCAAATGTTCATCGATAGATGAATGGATAAATAAGATGGAATATTATTCAGCAATGAAAAAGAACAGAGTACTAATACATGCTTCAACTTAGATAAACCTTGAAAACATTCTAAGTGGGGGGGAAAAGCCAGTCAAAAAAGACCACATTCCATTTATATAAAATGTTCAAAATTGCCGAAACCGGTTTGGCTCAGTGGATAGAGCGTCGGCCTGCGGACTGAAGGGTCCCAGGTTCGATTCCGGTCAAGGGCATGTACCTGGGTTGCGGGCACATCCCCAGT
>NW_005362033.1:1408364-1411589 GCF_000412655.1 Myotis brandtii
TCTCTCCCTTCCTCTCTGTAGAAAATCAATAAAATATATTTAAAAAAAAAAAATGTTCAAAATAGGGAAACCTATAGAAACAGAAACTAGTGGCTGCCTACAGCTGGAGGAGACAATGGGAGGGTGATAGCTAAAGGGCACAGGCTTTCTTTTTGAGACAATAAAAATGTTCTAGAATTGACTGTGGTGATGGTTACATAATTCTGTGACTATACTAAAAACCATGTAATTGTACACTTTAAATAAGTGAAGAATAGCTGAATTATACCTCACT
The DNA here is from genome assembly GCF_000412655.1 of Myotis brandtii. Lineage (NCBI taxonomy): Eukaryota > Metazoa > Chordata > Mammalia > Chiroptera > Vespertilionidae > Myotis > Myotis brandtii. The sequence continues at coordinate 1,408,639 of NW_005362033.1, forward strand.
AAATCTGTTATAAAATTCTTCAGGCCGAATGTATCTGCCATAGCAATTAATGTAAATGGGCTAAATGACTAAACACACTTTTTCCAAATTGTTGTAGCATCTAGAGCAGAGGCTGGCAATTTTTTTTCTGTAATGAGCTAAACAGTAAATATTTTAGACTTTGCAGGCCATTCAGTCTCTGTTGTAACTACTCAACTCTGCTACTGTAGTGAAAGTAGCCCCAGACAATATGTAAATGAAAGTGTAGCTGTGTGCCAATAAAACTTTAATACGAAAACAGGTGGCCGGATGGATGCCTTATCTTCAGATTCTCCCTCAATCTACCACAACCATGAGAAAGATGCCTCTGAGGTGGTAGACTCTGAGGAGCTAAATGACTTGTCCAGGTGACAGAAAACCTGCAGACGGAGCAGACAAGACTTCTAACCTTGACTTCACTGGGCGTTTGCACAGCCACACATGCTGCCTCTCTAGAACACCTTCCCTTCCACGCAGCTGGTACAGCCTCACACAGGTCTCCTTATTGCAGCATCTCCTCTAACACCCAAGCCGCCCTTGCTTAACCCCCTCTTTCCTTCTGACCAACTTCAATGACATGGCCATTCCTACGAGGCCAAGATCAATCTACCTGCCAGTTGAAATCTTCATCAAGGCCCCTTTTGGATTTAACCTTCTGCCATTCCAAAGACTCTCAGAATCTCACCACTGGCAAAGTCTCTGTAGATCACTCATAGGCCTGGTTCACATATCTCCCTCCCACTGTGCTTTATTATCTCTTTCATCCATATTTCCTTCCACAGTTGACTACTACCATGTGCCAAGTACTTCCAAGAGCCCAAACTAGTAAATCTGCAGTAGAAAGGGAACGGAGCCCTGGCTGGGTGGCTTAGTTGGTTAGTGCAGTCCCAATATGCCAAGGTTGTGGGTTCAGTCCCTGGCCAGGGCACATACAAGAATCAACCAATGAATGCATAAATAAGTGGAAACAAATTGATGTTTCTCTCTCTCTCTCTCTCACACACACACACACACACACAAATCAATTGGGGAAAAAATTCTCTAAAAAATAATAATAATAAAGGAAAAGGAGATGGCAGATGAAGTACCACCATAATGGGAAGTGGCATCCACTAACCCAGCCGTGGGCAAACTATGGCCCGCGGGCCGGATCCAGCCCGTTTGAAATGAATAAAACTAAAAAAAAAAAAAAAAAAAGACCGTACCCTTTTATGTAATGATGTTTACTTTGAATTTATATTAGTTCACACAAACACTCCATCCATGCTTTTGTTCCGGCCCTCCGGTCCAGTTTAAGAACCCATTGTGGCCCTCGAGTCAAAAAGTTTGCCCACCCCTGCACTAACCTCAATTAACCCTCTGCTTTTGCCAACTTAAGTGAACCTCACCTTCCATTTTCCTCTACACACTCACACAGACATTCCAAATGTGTGGGGTTTTCCCACCAACCAACTCTGCAACACCACCCGGGAGTCCTGCAATTCAATTAAGTTCCGACACTATCCACTTGGGAGTTAGTATCGATCCCACATGTTAATGGTTGAGTTCCACAAGACTGCCCACCCCACCCGACCCGTTCAGATTCCTGTGCTTCTGACCAAGCCAACCGGCTATAAATTGGAGGTTCCAATGATGCCTCCTCAGGTTTGATTAAATGCTAGAACAGCTCACAAAGCTCAGGAAAACATTTCACTTACCAGATTAAAGATTTACTATAAAAGGATATGACTCAGGAATGGCCAGATGGAAGAAATGCATAAGGGAAGGTACCTGGGAAGGGGTGAGGAGCTTCCAAGCCCTTTCTGGACATGCCACGCTCCCGGCATCTCTGCATGTTCACCACCCCAGAAGCTCTCCGAACCTCTCAGAACCCATCCCTCGGGGATTTTAGGGAAGCTTCATTAAGTAGGCATACAGGCCATTAATGATCAAGTCAATCTCTAGCCCCTCTTCCTTCCCTGGAGGTCAGAGGATAGGGCTGAAAGTTCAACCTTCTTAGCACATGGTTGGTTCCCATGGCAACCAGTCCCCATCCTTAGGGATTTCCTAAAGGTCACCTCACTGACATCAGCTCGGGTGTGGCTGACAGACACTCCTGTCATCTTTCTCACTCTGGAGCTCCTTGAGGACAAAAGACCAACGATTTTAGCAAAAGATCCTCTCTGGCTTTTAGGAGCTGTGTGCCAGGACTATAGACATCCTTTCTTATCATACGTCACAATGATCACAGATGCCCTTCCTTCTTCCTCTTTAGTGCTCTTCATGGTCTACCTCCATACCCTTCACCTGGGCCCTGAAAGGTGACACCTCAGCTCCCAGCTGCATCCGACACTTGTATAAAGTTATGGAGCTAAAAGAAGGACCCTCAGAGGCAACCTAGTCCTTCGACTCACATAAGAAAATGAGGCCAAAGACCACACAGCACCAGCCGGCTTGTGCCCTGCCCAGCCACGTGCTGCAGCCTTCGCCTTCGGAAGTGCAGCGTCACAGCAAGGCCCTGGCCCCCACGGCCCGCCCTTTCCCTCCCGCACCAGCCCCTACTCACCTACCAACTCTGGGGTCACAGGTTCTTTCAAAGCCCAAGGCCCTTTCTAGACACCCCAGGGCGGGAGTAGGAGCTTTGTGTCCGCACAGCTTCCCGCACCTCCCTCACCACGGGGCCTACAAGCTTCCACTTAACGCGGCTGCGATCACCTGCACGTGACAACGAGCACTGTCCGAGGTCTGCCTCGAGGCTCGCTGGGCCTCCTGCCCTCGGCGCAGAAAACCTAACCGCATGCAGGAGAGCCACTCCTCTTCGCTCACCCCGGAAGCCCCTCCGCAGAAGCAGGGAGAGCCACTGCCTTCCAGGCCTCAGCAGTCAGAGTGCAGGGGCCCGAGGTGGCAGCGCCGCCTCGGCAGAGGGGGCAGGGCTGGGCGGGCAGGGAGCTCCC
>NW_005362033.1:1411684-1411941 GCF_000412655.1 Myotis brandtii
CCGTCTCCGCCTCCGCTGACCTGCGGCTGCTGTGACCTTGGGGCGGTCCTGACGCAGCACCCAACTCCCCGTTTCCGTCTGAAAACCGGGATAGCTCTGCTTCCCTAGTCGAGAAGAGAGCACACACTTCCGGAAACACCGCACTGCCCCAGGCCAACTCCTGGCTCCTGCCCTGAAGGGACGTGAGCGATGCGCACCCTCCGGGTCCCGGCCCTCGTCTGGGGCCCTCGCGGTCTAACAGGGCCGACGGCTCAGGA
>NW_005362033.1:1415724-1416391 GCF_000412655.1 Myotis brandtii
TCCTGCGCCCACCTGCGCCCACTCGGCCCCTGGCCAAAGGGGGACGTGCCCCGGCCTCCCTTACCCGCCGGGGGAGCGTAGGCCCGGAATGGGAACGGGATGTTTGCCCCCTTCCCCACGGAGGCCGTGGGACCACCGGAGGGTCGGTTCAGGAGACGGCGCCACCCATCCCGCAGGCAGAGGCTGCTCCTCCACATCGCGCCGGAGCGCATGGGGGCACAACTGGTGCGAAACCTGAGAGCAGGAAACAGAGCGAAAGGATCCGCAAGCTGCACGCTCTGGCTGTTCGGAAACCTCCCTCCGCCTCCTCAGAGCCCTCAGACTCCCGCGGACGCCGCCATCTTCCGCAGGTCGCGGGCGCCGCGCCGTCACTCCCGAGCGCCTGCCGCGCACGCCCGCAGTCAATCAGCAGCACGAAAGCACCTTGCCCCACCCCCTTCGAGCCGCGCTCTGGAAGAAGACTCCAAGTCCCAGAGGGCGCCTCGCACACCGCATCACGTGTTCTCTTTGCTCACCAATGGGTGGAAGCACCGCCTCAGCCTGCTCCCGCCCCCCAGGCGCTACCGGGCCAATCGGGAGGGGTGGTGTGTTTGTGTGTGTGTGTGTGTGTGTGTGTGTGAGAGTGTGTGAGTGAGTGTGTGTGTGTGAGTGAGTGTGTATGTACGGG
>NW_005362033.1:1417528-1446675 GCF_000412655.1 Myotis brandtii
TCCTCTACCCCCCCTGTTCCCTGGCCCCCCATCCAGACCTCCCACCTCCCACCTGTCTCCCTCTCTAGCTCCAGGGGACCCTCTGCGGGTCCTTAACTTTTATCTACGCCGCCAAGGCTTCCTCCAGGCGCCCCCCCCCCCATTTTTTAAATTAAAACTTTCTTGTTGAAAGTATTACATGCCCCCCTTTCCCCCACTGACCCCTCCTAGCCTGCCCGCCCCCCATGTGGCCTGGATTTGTGAGCACCTGCTGTCAGCCCCTGAGAGCTTTCAACTACAGCTTCACGGCCGCCCGTCCTGCACCGCACCCCGCGCGAATGGTGGTGCAGCTGACATTCATGCCCAGCGAGGAGCTGGCCTGGCTCATACCCCTTCCCTCCCTTCCCTGTAAAAAGGTTCCTCCGCCGTGGCTACTGTTGCTTGCCTGGAACCCATTTCCCCCTCACGCTGCCCCCCTGTCCTTAGCCTGACACCCCACCTCTTAGGCTGTTTCCAAAAGCCCCTCCCAGCAGGTCTCCTTGCAAGGCTTCCCGAAGCTTTGAGGTCCTAGTGTGCTCCCTGCTGCCATGTGTGAGGACAGAATGTAGGTCTTCGCGATACACTTGCCCTTTGCCCTTTTACATTTTAAATCTTAAACAGTCTCTCTTCTGAGCAAATAGGTCTCCCACCCAAAAGACAAGGAATAGTACATTTTCTTTCTGCTAACTAAGCATTCATCAGCCTCTTTCCTTACTGTTTTGTGGGAATCATTGCCCCCTTTTTTGGATTGGGAAAGCTGCATCTTCATGTTAATTGTATCTTTGAACCATAAACTTAAAGTTCTATTATGAGCCATGATATTTATTGTAATCTCATAATTATGTACCTCCTGGTGATTGAAATGTAAGAATTTAGTATGAAGGTTTTTTGCAACTAATCATAAAATTCTGAAAGTGAGGTCCCTGGTGTGGGTCATTTTTGGAATGATCTTGAATTCGTGTCCATTGTTTAATATAATGGTTTCTGATGTGATAGGGACCAATTGGCAGGGTAGCTAAGTGTCAAAGAGAAGTCGCTCTGGTTACTGCGGCAACACCTCTGCTGTCATTGGTGTGTGGTTTCTGGATTTCTGTCAGGTGCCAGTTTCCTTGTGAACCAGTGGAAGTGGTGATGGAGTTGGTACATGACTGATGGGTGATGGTGGGGGGGTGGTCATGCCCAGGAATGCTGACCTCTGTCTGGATTGGTGAGCTGCTTGTCCATTTTTGAGAGTCAGTGCCATGTGAATGGCCCCATCATTTGTTTTTAGAGCCAGAGCTAGTTTCTTAGAATACTGCTGCCTTTTATAATGCATCCCCATTCCTGCTTTCTTCTTTTTCACAGCAGCTTTGTTTATTTTTATTTATTTATTTTGTTAATTCTCACCGAGGATATTTTTCTATTGATTTTTAGAGTGTGGAAAGGAAGGGGAGAGACACAGAGAGAGAAACATCGATGTGAGAGAGACACATCGATTGGTTGCCTCCTGCACACACCCCTGACCTGGGCGCCGGGGATCGAGCCTGCAGCCTAGAGATGTGCCCCTGATCAGAATCAAACCAGAGATCCTTCAGTCCAAGAGCTGACACTCTTATCTACTGAGCCAAACTGGCTAGGGCACAACAGCTTTATTTAGATACTAGAGGCCCGGTGCACGAAAGCACCGAGGGGGGAAGTGCAGGGGGGGGCTGTCCCTCAGCCTGGCCTGCGCCCTCTCGCAGTCTGGGACCACTCGGGGGTGTCCAACTGCCAGCTTAGGACCTCTCGCAGTCCAGGACCCCTTGCTCCTTACCGCCCACCTGCAGTAAGAAGCCAGGCTCACAGCTGGCGAGCACAGTGACAGTGGTGGGAACCTCTCCTGCCTCCGAGGCAGAGCTAAGGAGCAGCGAGCCCAGCTTCTGGCTGAGCAGCACTCCCCCTGTGGGAACGCACTGACCACCAGGGGGCAGCTCCTGCATTGAGCGTCTGCCCCCTGGTGGTCAGTGTTCGTCATAGTGACCAGTTGTTCCACCATTCGGTTGATTTGCATATTAGAGTTTTATTATATAGGATAATTCACTTAGCATAAGAGTCACCCACTTGAGGTGTACAATTCAATAGCTTTTAGTATATTCACAGAAGTTGTATACGTCACTGCAATCTAATTTTCATCACCTTGAAAAGAAACCCCAAACCCCTTCCAACTCTAGGCAACCACTAATTTTTTTCTAAGATTTGCTTATTCTGGACATTTCATGTAAATGAAATTGTACAATATGTGACCTTTTGAGTCTAGCTTTTTCCACTGAGCGTGTTTTTAGAATTTACCCATATCCCAGCATGTGTCTGCCTCATTCCTTTTTACTGTTGCATAATACATTGTATGGGCATACAACATTTTACTTATCCACTGATCAGTTGAGGGGCATTTGGGTTGTTTCCCCTTTTTGGCTGTTACGAATAATGCTGCTGTGAGCATGCATGTACAGGTTTTGTGTGGACATGTGTTTTCATTTCTCTTGGATAGATCCCTAGGAGTGGAATTGCTGGGTCACATGGTAACTCTGTTGAACATTTTGAGAAACTGCCAGACTGCTTTCCAGTGACTGCACCGTTTTACATTCCCACCAGCAGTGTATGAGGGTGGCAGTGGCTCCACATCCACACCAGCACTTATTGTAGCCAACCTCGAGGGTGTGAAGTGGTATCATCATTGTGGTTTGGAGTTGCATTTCCCTGACGAATGATGATGTTGCTCAGCTCTGCCTGTGCTCTTTGGAGTGCTTTCTCTCTTTGAGATTCCAGTTTAAAGAGTTCCTCAAACTTTGTGAGATTCTGACTGGGGTGGTTGTCGTTGTTGTTTATCTCTTCTGCCATCTAAGAAGCCAAGAGTAAAGTGAGGGCCAGGGTCAGTGTGAGAGGAATATTTTAAAAAAGCAGCTGTTGGGTACAACTGTGCTGTGAGACCTTCTTGCTAAACATTTGCCTTACTCTTCTCACTGAGATGCTGGCCTGTCCTTTGGTTAAAGCTCTCTACACTGGGTGCATTTGAGTTCACCAACCGTCACCATGATCAGTTTGGGCAAAATGGGAGAGACACATGGTTGAATGGAAGGCAAATTGAAATTCTGATTCTTGTGATAATCCATGCAAAATGTTAGCCAATTTGTGGTCTAAGTTTTAATCTTATTAGCAAGTATCTTTGCCACCTGATATCCTTCCAGCAGCTGTGAAACCCCAAACTATATTGAATTCAGTGAGAATTGCATACATGAAATTTAAGGCCTCAGGTTAGAGTTGTGTATCTTTTAATAAAAGTTCTGTGCAGAACCACATTAGTGCGGATCAGCTGCTTCAGATAAAATCCAGGGCCAGCAGATGGGATATTTAAAATGCTTTGGCAGTTTTCACATGGAATACTTTGGTCACCAGCTCCAAACTGGGAGCACTTTAGTTTCACTGAAGCCCATTTGCTTTGGTGCTGACCTCATCTGGCTGAGTGAGTTCATTACAGTTTTTGAGGATCGCCTTAGTATCTGATTTACTGTGTAATTGGAAGTAGTTGAGTCCCCAAATCTGATAAATTCCACAAAATTTTTCTAGTGTCTTAAAATGAGAACACATTTCACATTAAAATGTCAATGTGCTACAGCACCATTGTACTTTATTTTGCTTTAATTCCAGGGTTTTACTTTGTAAATTAATCCAATTGTCATAAAATCTGAAAATCTGCCTATTCGGGATGACTCTGTATAGATTGAGGTAAAATGCACTAGTTAGTATGCATCCAGCTGCAAGTAACCATTTCAGAGTAGCTTAGAGAAAAGGAGACCCATTATCTCACACCACAAGAAATTGAGAGGTGGCTTGGTTCCCGATTGGCTCATTCAGGGGCCCATTTCTTTCCGTCTTTCCGTGCTGCCATCTTGGCATTTCCCAGCCTGTTTCTCCTCATAATATCTAGATGACTGCCCCGGGCCGGGCACTGCATGCAGATACTGCCACCACAAGGGGGAGAAAAGAGCCTCTCCAGCAGCCAGAGTATCTCCCAGCTGCACCCAGGAGACATGCACACATCCACTGGCCAGAACTGAGTCACCCCTAAACCGACAGCTCACAGGGGCTGGGGCACATGTTTGCCTTGGAGCAGGGGTTAGCAGGTCTTGCAGGGCCAGGGTTGGTGCCAGTACAGGATCTGGGTCCTGCCAGTGTGGAAAAGTAGGAAATTGGGTGTTGGGTGGCTGCTAAACCTCAAAATCTACACCTGTTACTCCTATTTATTTTAGGCTCTTCTCTTCAAGAAATACAAGCAGCTGTGCATGAAGAGAGCAGAGCAGGCATGCACGGTGTATTCTGATTTGGGGTATAACAAATTTATACCACAAGTCTTTGAAAGATACCTTCCCTAAATATTCTGCCCATTTCATAAATAATGCAAGATGTGCTTAATGTAAATACAGTGGACTTGTTAGACCAGTGACTGAGCAGCATGGAGGCAAAAATAGGCCAAAAAAGCATTAGAAAGCAGATGAAGCCCAGGTTAGGAATGACACCATGTGTACAGGTAGAAAGGGAGGCCTACTGGCCAGGGACGCACAAAATCTGTGTCAGAAGGGAGCCTGGAATTGAAGACAGTACAGAGATGGGGCTGGAGCGAGCTGCTAGTCCAGAAGGGGACTTTGGTCTCATGATATTCAGCCGAATGAAGTTGAGCTTCATCTGAACCGGCACGTGGATGGAGAAGACTCGCAGCTGACCCTGGTTGCACTGGGTGGGCCCTGATCTGCAGGTCTCCCTTCCTCGACTTCGTCTCAAGGATGATCACTGGAAAGTGACTCCTGCTTGTCTCCCGGTGGCTCCTCCATTTGTAACGAGGCTGTGTGTCCTTTCTTTCCAGCATGTGGACACGGGGAACTCTTACCTCTGTGGGTACCTGAAGATTAAAGGCCTTACTGAGGTAAGCACTCACTCACACGGACTAGGAAGCGGGCTGCGCTCGGCAGTCTCAGAGTGTGAATGGCAGGCAGTTTCGTCTCTGAGGCTTGATTAAGGTGCCCTGTTTCTAAGTGTTGTTACACTATAGGTAGCATAAAGCATGCAGTCTTCATGTGTCCTGTTGGAAAGTATACAGATTCACAAATCTTTAAAGTTTATAAATAAGTCACAATGTGACTAATACTATTGATTTCATTTTTATCATTTTTGAGAAAGTAATATATAGTAAGAATATAGCTATCACCCTCGTAAGTTTAACAATTTCTGAAATAAGCATCAATCCTTTGAGAGTTCTTGAAGTTCTTTCAACTCCTTAGTTCACTGGAACAATGGAAAGTGGTCATCCATTTCCTAACAGAAATTAGCTTCTATATCATTGTAGACTGTTGTGTTTTCTTTGAACCAACTTTGTAAACCTCAAAACTCCTGGAAATATAGGAAGCAAGAAAGAGCATCCTTTCTTTTCCCACTAGTAAGTAAACAGGAAGAGGAAGGAGGTAACTGGACTGGCCACCTCACTCCACAGTGAAGGCCTGGGCTTGGCCTGGCTGCGTGTGCTGTGCACCTGCCCAGCTCTCACTGTCCCGATGCCAGGGGGTTTGGAAATGCTGTGGAAAGGAGCTGGATGACTTTCTCGTAGTGTCCCTTACTGGTCCCATGACGTTTAATTTCCCTTCAGTTTATTCATGTATAAAGTAAGAGTTAAAAATACCTGCTCTGCCTAGTCAAGGAGCTTGTCCTAGTGAGGAGGAAGCAATGTAACATCAGTGGTAGATTATAATGGAATACAATATGGAATACTAATAAGGCGTGATGACCCCTTAGTCTCAAAACAATTGTTTGTCTCCTTGATGCCATCTGGTTCTCCTCTTCTGTATTAGAAATTTGGTTGAGCCCTAGCTGGTTTGACTCAGTGGATAGAGTGTCGGCCTGTGGACTGAAGGGTCCCGGGATCGATTCTGGTCAGGGGCACATGCCCCGGTTTCAGGCTCCATCCCCAGTGAAAGGCATGCGGGAGGCAGCCAATCAATGATTCTCTCTCATCATTGATGTTTCTCTCTGTCTCTCTTTCTCCCTCTCCCTTCCTCTCTGAAATGAATTTTAAAAATATTAAAAAGAAAGAAAGAGCCCTAACCGGTTTGGCTCAGTGAATAGAGCATCGGCCTGCGGACTGAAGGGTCCCAGGTTTGATTCCGGCCAAGGGCATGTACCTTGGTTGCGGGCACATCCCCAGTAGGGGGTGTGCAGGAGGCAGCTGATCGATGTTTCTCTCTCATCAATGTTTCTGACTCTCTATCCTTCTCCCTTATGTTTCTGATCTATCCTTCTCCCTTCCTCTCTGTAAAAAAATCAATAAAATATATTAAAAAGGAAGGAAGGAAGGGAGGGAGGGAGGGAGGAAGGGAGGGAGGAAGGAATTTGGTTAAGCCCTGGCTGGTGTGAGTGTCGGCCCTCCCATCAAAGGGCCATGGGTTTGAACCTGTGTTGCAAGTTCAATCTCCCGCCCTGGTCAGGTGCATGCAGGAGGCAACTGATCTCTCTGTCTCTGTCTCTGTCTCTTCCTCTTCCTTCCCTTCCCTCTCGTCCACTCTCTAAAAATCAATGGGAAAAATATCCTCTGATGGGGATTAACAAAACAAACAAAAAAGAAGTGTGGTTGAGAATTTCCTGTGAAGTTTGTTATTGAGATGAAAAGGTACTCTCTTCATCCCCTTTGGAAACGCATCCAGTCAAGCAGAGATAGGGAATGATAGGAAAATGAAGGATGCTAACCTTTGAATCTGTGGTAGCAGAAAACATAGTAAATAGAGTATGTTCAACTCTTAGACAGCCAAATTAATTGAGTGCAGAACATCAACATTTAACTTCAGAAGGAAACCAGAAACGTTTGTAATGTAGAATATTTACTGCTGCTTCTAAAAATCAGTCATTTTAGTGATAGAAAGCCGCACAGAAATGCTAAGTAGCATTAACAATCCCCAGACAATGTACAGAAATGCAATGAACTTTCAGGAACAGTAACCCTAGTGAAGGGGGCACCTCTGAGGCGTGAGCACTCACCAAGGAGGCCAGCCCAGGCAGCCCGGCTTTGTGGCTGGGACTTGGAGATCACCCTCCTGGGTGGTCCTTCCGGCCTGCCCCAGGGGTGGTGGACTCAGAGATGGCGCTGGGATGGCATTCAGTCAGAGGTTTCTAAGTCACACTCCATTTCAGGATTTTTTGAATTCACCTTTTTTAAAAACATTTTTTAGTAACTTTACTGAAATACAGTTTATATACCATACACTTTACCCATTTAAAATGTACTATTCACTGGCTCTTACTATAGGCATGGTGTTGTGCAATGTCTTAATAACTTTAAAATTATAAATTTAATACATGGTCACTATAGATAATTAGTAAAATGCAGAAAGGGTGACAATTCCTAGAATATTTTATACCTGTATTATGAAATGCAGTTATCCATTTTTGTTTGCTTTTCCATTTATAGCTGTGAATAGAACTATTTAAATGGCTTGGTTTTTAGTTAGAGTCCTCCTTGTATTTACAATATGGAACTGTTAAATTGGCGGTAATTGCCTCTTTGCTAGCTCACCACAAACAAGCACAGCTTTAAAGGTTATGTACCTCTGGAAATGAAACCCCAGAATTGTGCAGAATGGGTGTCAAATAACATTCTCTTTGCAACTCTGACTCAGCAGTAGGGAGAAGGATCGTCCCTGGGGAGGCAGCTGGCAGGCAGCTGGCAGCTGGCACAGGCCAGGACGAGCCACACTGGGGGAGTCACTCAGACACTTCACTCATTCACTAGACCAGGTTGGAAGGCTAGGAAGTTCCCACTGAGGTGGTGCTAAACTCACTGGGCAAAGGGGGAGAGGTCGCACTGACCACCCTCGCAGAGACCCTGTGTGACAGTGCTGGTTTACACACATCAGGCCCATGCATGTTCAGGAACCAGGGGAGAGGTCACACTGACCACCCTCGCAGAGACCCTGTGTGACAGCGCTGGTTACACACATCAGGCCCATGCATGTTCAGGAACCAGGGGAGAGGTCACACTGACCACCCTCGCAGAGACCGTATGTGACAGTGCTGGTCCGTGTACTTACCAAGGAGGCACATGCAAGTTCTGGAGTTTCCCTTTGACTTCCTGGCTAGTTGAATGTTGATTCCCCAGAAGGCAGGTCTACATGGAAAGCCAGACCTATCAGCAGACTGTGTTTGGTGAGCCTGGAATCAGTGAGCGGGGTCGGTTATAGAACTTCCTTGTCTGGCCACCACCCACCCACCGCAAGAAGCAGGCACCTGCTCGGAGGATTGGGGTTGGTGCTGGCTCTGCCACTCTGACCGGTTTTCTGATATTCCTGCTTTCCTTCTGCTGACAGTTGTTCCTTGGCTCTATGAATTACCACCAATTTGGCTGTATTCAGGTGCTTGCGTTTCCTGTTCCTGCACTAAGAGATATTTTTGGTAACTTCTGTACATATTGTCATTCACTATGTATTTTATTTACTTCTATGAGTTTTGGGATACCTTATAGTCCTGGTATACTGCCTAAAGTATTTTAGGGAGAAGTCAGTGCAGAATCATTCATTAGGAAAATGTAATTTGAACCATATGAATATTTTTTGCATTAAGTAGGAACACTTTATCATTTTTTTCTGTCTCTTTTAAGGAAGTTTTAAAAAATATATTAAAGTTTGAAACGCAGAAAATTACAGTTATGAGTATGCAAAACACAGTTTATTCTTTTTTTAATATGTTTTAATGATTTTTAGAGGGAGAGAGAGAGAGAAAAACATTGATGTGAGAGAGAAACATTGATCGGCTGCCTCCTGTACATAACGCGACCAGGAATCGAATCCGCACCCCCGGTATGTGCCCTGACTGGGAATCAACCAACGACCTTTCAGTGCATGGGACAATGATCAACCAACTGAGCCACCCAGCCAGGGTTCAAAGTTTATTCTTGTATTATTATTTATTATATAGCTTAATTTAAAATCTCAAGTCAGATGCTAACTTTTTCTCCTTAGTATTTTTTCCTAAAACAGATTAGTGTAATTTAGGTTTTACCTTTAAAATTAGGTTTCCATTTATTCCATTTTCTTTCTTCACTCTGTTTATATAAATATCTGCATGGAGAACCCAGCAGCATGGTTGGGTAAGGGAGTTGTGGTTTGGGGGTGTTAAATTTCTGCTTTTTGGAAGTTTACTGCTGAGAACAGTATGCCGTGCAGCAGGCCACAGCCGTGCAGCAGGCTGCAGCCGTGGCAGCGTGGCGGCGATGCCGTCTCCCGGCCACCACTGGGTCTGTGGGCAGCATCTCTCAGGAAGGTCCTGCGCTGCGTGGCAAGTCGAGCTGGGAGAAGAGGCAAAGCCGTCAGAACAGATTTACTTTAAATCTGTGTGGGTGTTTGCTGCAGAGCCAGAGGGTCCCACATGGGGACTGAAGAAGAAAGCAGGACCTCTGGCCCCAGGAGGGGGCTGTGAACTGGTGCGCAGAGCTCCGTCACCACCGGGCTCCTGAGAAACAGTGGCCAACAGGCTGGGCAGAGGCTTGGGTGGGTGGGTTTTTTACAAATGCAGAGAAATGGTAGACTTTTTACCGTGTCACTTTTTCTTCCATTGATTTGGTGCCTCATTAGCCAGTGAACACATAGCAGTAAAATGAGCAGGAGCATCTAAGCACTCGGGCAGGGACACCACTTACTTATTTTTTCCAGCAGAATTGTTTTCTGGTTGTGATTTTCCACTGCAGACCTAATTTACATATATTTCCTAGTATAAATCATCTTTGTTTATATGATGATAGAATTAAATGTATCTAGTATATCAAGGTATTCTACAAAAAAATTCACCCCTAGAAAATTGAAGAATTGGCATAAAAGGGACAAAACACTGAACCAGTGGGCGAGGTCTCAGCTTGAGGGAGACAGCTGTGAAGGCTCGAATTTTGGAGGCTCTTTGGGTGTTTTCCTTGGAAAGTGCAGTCTACTTAGTTACCATCTTCTTTGTGTGCTGGAGTATTCAGAACTCACTTGTGAGAATCGTCCAGATTCCTTGTTGAGCAATCAACACGTAAGGGAAGTCACAGAAGGGCTCTCTGCTCCGGCAAAGCCCGAAGCCCGGGGCTCCCCGCCTCTGCCCCTCCATTCCGGTGTCCACAGCATCGGCAGACCGCCAGCCGAACTCTGCTTATTGTTGGTTAGCGGTGGGATCATTTTTTTGGAAGTATGGGGAAGAAGTGAAATTGAGGCTAATTTTCCTTTGTAAAGGTTAAAACTCCTGTTTGACATCTTGTTTTTGATGTTTGGGTTTTGACCATAGGAGTACCCAACCCTTACGACCTTCTTTGAAGGAGAAATAATCAGCCAAAAACACCCTTTCTTAACTCGAAAGTGGGATGCGGATGAAGATGTTGATCGGAAACATTGGGTGAGTCAGTCTCTGATTGCCCTGGGCCACCAAGGAGAGCCCAGGAACGTGGTGCTCAGGGTCTTATCACATCTCCCTGTCCTTTCTGTTTGTCCACCTCCTGTCCACGGTTCCTTTCTCACCTGCTGTCCTTGGGGGGAATCCTGTGAAAGGTACAGTGATGGCCTCTGACTCAGGGGATGAGGTGGAGATGCAGTTCCTGAACAGCTGCCCCTCCCCTTGGCCACACCACAGGGGGCTCTTCTAACCCAGCTCCTGGCAGACAGGCACAGTCTCCGCCCTGCAGCTGTCAGCTGTGGGCATGCTCTCTCTCTCTCTCTCTTTTTTTTTTAATAAAGTTTTATTGATTTTAGAGAGGAAGGGAGAGGGAGAGAGAGATAGAAACATCAATGATGAGAGAGAATCATGGATCAGTTGCCTCCTGCACGACCCCTACTGGGGATCGAGCCTGCATCCCAGGCCTGTGCCTTTGACCGGAATCAAAACCGGGACCCTTCAGTCCACAGGCTGAGGCTCTGTCCTCTGAGCCAAACCAGCCAGGGCGGCATGCTCCATTCAGCAGCAGTGAGCAGCGTAGAGTTCCTGTCCTCCAGTCTTTCCTTCAGTTGTCACACACATCCATTTCTCAGCCTGTTGTCATAGCCTTTTGGCTTAGTTGACCGTGGCAACGATGAATTTTGGGTTAACACTGAGCAAGTCTGTTGTGTTCACCCTCTAAGCCAACCAGAAATGACTGCTTGTGTTGGTAAGGAAGATTCTAAGACTCTCTCCTGAATCTGGCCCAACAGGCCTTGCCGAAGACTCCTACTGCAGACCCTCGTCTGGGTTAGTCATTCGTTTCTCTATAATATGAGAAAATGAACAAGATTTGAGTATCCAAAAGGTTGGGGCCAATGGTGCCAGTGTCAGAAAGAAGTGTTGGAGGGCTCTTTGGCACCACCTGGTCCCCCCGCCCAATGCCGGCTCTTTGTGTACGGCATGCCACCTTGTCAGGGGGCCCCTTCCTCTCCTGGGCAGCCCAGTGACAGAGTTCTTCCTTGTCATGAACCACAGTTTGTCTCCCATTCAGCTTCGTTTTCCATCTCAGATTGGTTCTGCGGAAAGCAAGGTCTTTGGGGCCCAGGGAAACCTTAGTTTTAGGCTGGATTGGTTGCACATTAAATACCTGCAAAGCAGCTCTTATTCCCCATTGCCTTCCCATTAGGACCCTGGAAAGCATCTGGGACTCCAGCCTCTGTTAGGCTAGCTTGAAACATTTTGGGTGAAAGAGGGACGGAGAAGGCCACCCTGGCACTGGTGTGCTAGGCATGGGAAGACGATGGCGGGACCTGCAGGCCGCAGCCCACAGCGTTTTCCATGGCTTTCCCAGCCCACGAGAACTCTCAGGTCCCGCAGAGCACTCCCGGAGGCCTATGTTGTGCCTTTGTTTGTCAGGAATTAATAGTGTCTGATAAACCTCACCCCTCATATCCTTTTTCCATTGTGAACTGGAATCAGAAACATTGTATTGCACCCTCAGATTTTCCTGAGCGGTATTTTAAGTAGGTATTACAATGGGACTACAAAGTCACGGTTCCATATGCTTTATCTGTGTAACAAACTCTGTGACTTAACCCTTTTCGGTCCATCGTGGAGGCTGACTCGACAGACCAGGCGCTAGGAGCAGGTCCAACGTCGAGGCTGAGGTCGACACCGCAAACCGGTTCAACATTCAATCCCGTCAATTAATTTGGACCAGACTGTTTGAATTCCAAAAATAAAATTGGACCACAAAGGGTTAATATCTCTATATCCTCATTTTTTAAGATGTTTTCTTGTAGAATCTATACATTTTTGTTTTTAAAATATTTGAAAAAATGGAAAAGCAAAAGGAAAAAAAATTGTCTATAAGGACAATACCTAAAGCTAAAACAGGTATGAACCTTTTCCTGAATCTCATTTGAATACCTATACTTTTTTTTATAAAACTGAGATCATAAGATACAGTTTTGTAACCTATTTTAGTCTCCTTTTTTTAAACTTAACCATACACTGCCCTATCCAGTCTCTACCCACGCATCGGCCGGCCCTCTCTTGGTTGCCTGCCTGCCTCAGGCTGCAGAGATCTTTCCACTGCTTCCGGCTTTGTCTGCAGTGACATGTTCTGGGAACAGGCTCCTGGGTTGTGTGTTTCCATCCTGCCGCTTCCTCAGGCCGAGGTCCCTGAGCGGGCTGTGCCGGTTCTGTCCAGGGGCCAGGCCTGATCAGTGGAGCGACCAAAGACTCCTCTCCCAGTGCTCAGCCGCCGCCCTTGAGAGGGCGATTGCACCTGGCAGGAGGGAAGCCCTGACCCCAACCTCCTCTTACCCTAGTCTCTTCCTCTCGTGTTTGCTTTCAGGGCAAGTTCCTGGCTTTTTATCAGTATGCAAAATCCTTTAATTCAGATGACTTTGATTATGAAGAGCTGAAGAATGGGGATTATGTCTTCATGCGGTGGAAGGTAAGCCCCTGCAGGCGGCTCTCCGACTGTGCGGCTCCTGTAGGGAACCCCCATCTGCTCCCGTGTCCAATGCTTGCTACAGTTTTGTCTTCTTGGCCTGGTCTCTACACACTCATGAGAGGCAGGCACAGCTCCGAGGCACACCGGTTCACAGCTGACACCGCACGGGTTTGCTCTGGTTAAGCTGTGCAGTGTAGCAGTGAATTCACCCCGGCACTGGCGTTCATGTCCTCTCCCTCCTTTCTCCCCCCAGGAATCCCTGGGGCCCTCCAAGTTGATTGAGCCTTAGTATTCTGTGGGTTCAGGGGAGAGCCTAGTGCTCTTTAAACTTAGTCATTGTCCATCCCCTCTTCTCAGCCATGGGCTGGCATGCCATGTCAGTGACTGCTCCGTCACCATGGCTTGTGCAGGGCTCACCCAGCACAGTTCAGCTCCGCTGGTTCCCTCCAGCTCAGGAAATGAGGGACCAGGAATGGAATTCAGGTTTTCCACTCACCAGCCCGAGAACTCTGCCAGGGAGGTGGGCTCCGTGGATTGGCTTTGGGCAGAGAAGTCACATGTGCTCCCTGCTTTGGTAGCATGATAGCTGCTGTGTTATGGCCCTAGGACAGTAAAACCATGGAGCAAGTTTGTAAGTCACTTTGTGAACATATACCTCCCTCCAAGCCCTACTCCCCAGTCTAAAGGAAACAGCTGTTTTACCATGAAATTTTGCTGGCTTTCACATGCACAAAACATGGAGAGTAGTCATTCCTAGCCTTTACTTTGTGCAGTTAATAGTTTTGGGGATGGAGATCATTACCCTTTCAGGAGAGTTGCCATGTACTGAGCCCTGCCCTCGTGAGCTTGCCATCTACTGGAGATAATCCATCTAAATAACACATTAAAAGAAGTATCTTGTATGGTTCTAATTTTAAAATTAATTTTTAAAATTGCAATTTCAGAGCTTGAGGAAAGATCCAAAAAGCAATGGTTGTGCTTTCTGCAAAGAATTTCTCAGGGTGACTCACCAGAGGCTTTTATACCTCCCCGGGCCCTGACCTCTGACCTTGTCTCCCCGGAAGAGTAGGTAATAGGATGCAGCCTTTCCACTCTTGGCTCCAACCAGAGATAAAAGCTTACCTTTTGCAAGTGCCTGACCAAGAACAGGAACGTTCTGGTTGCTTTTGATGAGGTGTAGACCTTTTGAAGGGGGTATTACAAGGGCTACTGATGACTGAGCTGCCTCAGAGAGATCCACAGGCCAATAGAAGTGACCCACTGTTCTAGAGGCGATCAGGAACTAGTGAGAGTCCCTGAAGTGGAGCACAGACTTGCTCCGCAGGTCGTCCTGCCTGTGAGCTCTGAAAGGTAGGTAATTAGATAGGTATTGATTCATTTACCAGATGTGTGGACCATGGCACCTTCTCTTGGTGCTGATCCTAGTGAGCTCCAGACACAGCTTTCTGTAGTAGTAAGTAGGATGCTCGAATGGCCTACGAATGCTGTTCACACGGTGGGAGAAAACGCACCTCCGGGCTAGACCATGTGATGGTGGAGCCTTAGAGCCGTCTGATGGCTAAGGAGGCTCCAGAGCTGCGAGGAGGATGCTGTAACTGACCTTCCCCATCTGCGTGCAGGAACAGTTCCTGGTCCCAGACCACACAATCAAAGACATCAGCGGTGCTTCCTTTGCCGGGTTCTACTACATCTGCTTCCAGAAGTCGGCAGCCTCCATAGAGGGCTACTATTACCATAGAAGCTCAGAATGGTAAGGAGGCCCCGAGCCCCCCCAGCTCTCACTGGGCTCACCAAATCCCAAAGGAAACCTGTGCTGGTCTCTGCGTGAATGCCACGCTGTGTGGATGCTGGGCACCTCTTTAGATGGTCTCAGCTGCTCCCACTGGCGCTCATCCCCATCCACAGAGCTGAGTGAATGGGACGGAAACAGCGCGAGGTGAAAGCACTCACTGCAGAGTGCGTGCCGGCACTACTGTGTGTTCAGCAATGTTTATCTCAGTCTTGCTGGGTTTGTACTTATTCCTCCCAAATTTAATCTGCAACTAAAATGTCAGATCCAGCTGCAGACTGAATTTTGCTGTCAGCAGTCTTTTTAATTTGTTGGTCACATTCCTGGTCACAGGCATTTGCAGGTCCCTGTGCACTTGATTTTAGCTGGTGACCGAGGGGCCTGTGGGAGTTGACAGTCCTGCCCTGTGTTTGGTTCGAGGTAAACGACCCAATGCCACTGCAAGTGCTCATTTTTGACACCTTTTTGAGGACTCTCCTGCCTCCTTGCTGCCTGCTTTTTAAGCATCTTGTTATACCTGAAGGGCGAACCATTTCATAAAATACCTGATTTCTTCTCTGAATATAGAATGACCTTATTTCCTTTCAAAGTTTTCACACTTTGGTGACTTGTGAGTGACCCTACCCTGGGTTGACTCAACTATCTTGTTCAGTGCCCTTGGGCTCAGGGTGGTCCCAGCTCCTCTGAGAGCCACAATTATTAGGATTTCAAAAAATTGTTTTCAAAAGGAGTTTCTAAAACTTTTCATTATTCTTTTTCAAATAATCGCTTTATTGAGATATAAATCATAAAGCATACAGTGCAGTGAGTGGCCTTTAGTACATTAAGAGTTGTGCAACCATCACCTTCATCAATTTTAGAGCATTGTTATTACCACGGGAAGAAACCCTGTGCTCCCTCAGCTACCACTCCAACACCCGTCCCAGCCCAGCCCGGCAACCACTGACCCGCTTTCTATTTCTACGGATTTGCCCGTTCTTGGTATTTTATAGAAGTGGGATCAGACACTGTGTGGCCTTTGTGCCTGGCTTCTTTCACTTAGCGTAATGGCCTGCAGGTTCAGCCACTCTGTAGCGTGTATTAGTACTTCACATGTATTGCTGAGTGGTTTTTCATTGTAAGGATATAGACCACACTTGTTTGTCTATTCATCCCTTGATAGACACTTGTGCTGCTTTCACCTTTTGGCCACGGTGACTAATTCTGCTCTGAACATGGATGCACAAGTATCTGTTTGAGTTCTTGCTTTCAATTCCTTTGGGCACACACCTAGGAGGAGAGTTGCTGGGTCATTTGGTAATTCTATTTTTAACTTTCTGAGGAGCCACCAAAAAGCAGCTGTGCCATTTTCCACAGCAGCTACACCATTTTGCATTTCCCATCAGCAATGCATGCCGGTCACAATTTTTCTACTTTCTCCATATCCTCAGCAATACTTGTTATGATGGCTTATGATTATAGTACCCTCTGATGGCCAATGCATAATCCTTTCTTGATGATTTTCTGGGTAAGAAATAAACTGCTTCTTGCTGTGCTCCTCCTCTCTCTGTGTGAAACAAGTCAGGGGAGAGCTAGCACCACACCAGCACTCTAATTGCCCTGGGGGTCATCACCCCTGTGTGGTCCTGGCCTCTTTCTCCTTCGCCTGCTGGGCTCCAGGAGCACCTGCCCACAGGGAAGCACATGCCACCGTGGAGCTCTCTGAGGCTCTCAGTGTCCAACAGCCATGTCTGGGGAGCGAGAGAATGAAAGTAGATGGTGAAGTTTTCTTTCCCGTGCTCTCTCTGGGTTCCAGGGAGTGGGGTGTGCCTGTGTTCCCAGGAGCTCTGAGGACATCATAGCCTGGCCTTCTAGAAGGAGCTGAGGTGCTGGACGTCCACGAGAGGCAGGATGAGCGGCAGGGAGAGAGGCAGGACTCCAGTCTGTTTTCTCTCAAAGCTACGCAGCCTCTCCTTTTATAAGGCCCACTAGCATTGCTTCATGATTAGAGCAGGAGGCCTAAACGTCTTATTTTATGCGTAACTCAGGAGGAATAGTAATGACATAGAAGTAAATCACGCCTGGCTCACCTGAAGTCTGAGGTGGGCTTGCATCCCATGCAAGTGTGTGGCGTGTTGGGTGCTCGGTTGGGTGTTCACACATCCCTGTTCCGTGGTCAGGATGCTGAGACTGCTGCCTCCGTTTGTCTCCCTGCAGGTATCAGTCGCTCAACCTAACGCACGTTCCTGAACACAGCGCACCCATCTATGAATTCCGGTGACAGTGGTTCAGAACAGCAACCAAATAAAACTGAACTTGGCAAAAAAGAACTTTGCCAAGAAAATTGTGTGCTTGCCGGAACCAGGAGAACATGTGCCCGTTTCTTCATGGGCGACACGTCAGACAGCATGGATGTCAGCCCACGGGGCAGGCCGGCCGCAGGCAGGGGGTTGGCTCCATTCTCCTCCCTCTCTGTGGCAGTTTGCTCTTAACCTGTTCTTAAGCTACCTTATATGCACTTTCCTTCCTGCACAGCTAACTTCTGTGTCACTGAAATGCCCATCTTCTCTCCATCCCTGCCTCCAGCCGAGTAGAAGGTCAGCCCATCACCCTCAGCCTTGGTGCTCAGTGGTCCTCACCAAGACCCTGCCCCCAGTTGCTTAAGTCTGGGTGCTCAAGAAAAGGCAGAGCCCAGCACGGGGTGCTGCCTGAGCTCCGAGCAGGGAGGGGGCGAGCTGCAGCGGCGTCCGCCAGAGAAACGCGCCCGAGTCCCCTGGCGCTGCCCAGCCACGTGAGGTCTACACCAAGCTGGTCGTGGCTGGCAGGCACCCGGGGCCGCCGTCAGGGGTCACTCAGTGTGAGGCGTCCAGGTCCGCGGCAGGAACAGATGCCAGTCCTGCTTACTCAGCACATGTGCTCCAAACTTTTGAACTTGAGGGCAATACTAAACTTTTTTAAAAAGTTTTTTTTATTGCAAAATTATTTTTATGATCCCTTTAACAAGGACCTTATGGTAAAGGCACAATTATTCAGAATTACATTTTATTGTTTTCACATTGAAAACAGCAAATGTTGACTTAGTAATTTTTATACCTATATCTATATGTAAATGTATATTTAATCAACCAGCAGTTTGAAACTGGTTGTCCTGGTACAGAAGTTTTGCAGCATTGCATAAAGTATAATGCTAAACGTGAGGACTGCTTGGGGGCCGGTTTAGCATTTGTAGCTCCTCCTCTTGCGACTCGGAACAGCAGTGCTTCATGGTGATCTCTCTCATCCACAGAAGGGCCTCATTCTCCTAACAGAGCGACTGAAATGTTGGGACGGGGAGGGGCAGGGACATGAAATGCTCAAGTAACTCAAGGCTCACGTGCCAAAGTAAGTGTGTGTGTGTGTGGTGTGTGTGTGTGGTCTGTGTGTTTTGTTTTGTTTTTGTTTCATGTTTTAAAAGCTCAATAGGTTAGCATCAGTTGCAGCCATAGCTGTGGGCAGGGCTTTGGGGGGGTTGGCACCTCCCGGTGGTTTACAAGACTCGGAGTGCAAGAGCGCAGGCTCCCACTGCGCACCGTGGGAGGAGCAGAGCACGCTGCCAGGCGCGCATCCCGGGCCATGAGGACTCAGGGCCCACGTGAATTCTGGGAGTCTTACTCAAGAGCAACTTGCCCTTTAATGACATATGGACTACTAGTTACGGAGAGTGCATGTCAGGGGAAGCCTTCGGGGAGAAGTGTGTGGGCAGCAGCAGCCTGGGGCGCCTGGGATGTACCGTCCTAGGCTTTGTGCAGAGGCGTGACCAACCCATCTAGTCAGGCTAGGGCTATGGAGCCCTAAAAAGTTGCCTCAGTGACTTCAGTGGAGAATTGAATTGTGTCCATTCTCAGAGATGAGTTAGAAATGTTTTCTTGATTTTAAAACTCCGGCAACAAATATGTGGGTCTGGGTCAAACCCAGCTGATAGACAGTGATGCGGCCTCAGTTTAGCTGGTCAGCGTCCCTGAGTGTGAAGGAGGGACAGGCGCCTTCCATGTCACCTCCGCTCTCCCCACAGCATGCTCCCAGCGTCCCTGAGTGTGAAGGAGGGACAGGCAAGGCCTTCCATGTCACCTCCGCTCTCCCCACAGCATGCTCCGAAGCATCACCTGCATTTTGGATACAGGCCTCACGCCTCACGCCTCACGCAGGGCACTGGGAGGTGAGGCCACCTGCAGCTGTCAGGGCCTCCGCGTGGCTCGGAGAGGTCCGTGGGTTGGTGGGTTGGTTGCACAGCCAGGGAAGGACATTTGCAAACACCGATGGTGCTCAGCTAGCCAGATGGGTTCTATGTAGGATTTCTTTCTTCCTTTTTTAGCCACATAATGAAGTGCCCCTGTTGTATTGGGGAAAATGAAGAAGTGATACCTTTCTTAGATCTTTCGGACACATCTGTGATGAAGATTTGTCCGCGTAAAACCTGCCCATTGAGGACAAGGAAGGTATTGTTTTCTGCCTCCTCTCAGTAACCCCTGTGCCATCCACATGGACTCCTTTTCTCTCGCTCATTCCCGAAGGCACTTTGGGGCTCATCTCCATCTGCAGTTACTCTTTCTGGAGCCTTCTCAGTGGTTTCGTGCCTCTGGTATGATGTGCAATATTTTTGTTGACACTTGTATTCGTCATTCAGAAGTTAGTGTAGATTGCAGATTTCCCACACCTTCCTCTGCCCCAAGCAAGCCTGCCGAGAGGCGTTCATTGCACTGCTCAGAAAGCGTCCCTCCTGTGGTCCCCGCCTGTCGCTCTGTTGTGCTGGAATTATCCTCCCGCCCTTCCCAGCTCCTCGGCTGCAGCCAGAAGCACCTCGCACTGCCCGGCCGGAGCAGGTGTCTGTCGGGAGCAGCGCTGTTGCTAGTGTGGAATTACAGACTCCAGGGGCTTTCAATGTCATCTGCTTCCAGAAACAGGGAATTTCTAGTCTCTTTAAGGCCTTGAATTGATTTTTTCCTCATAAAATAGTCTGATAAGCTAATTTTTAAAAAGAAATGCCATTAAGTATGTTGCATTGTGGTTTAAAATAACTAATGAGTTCTGAAAAAGAAAAATAATATTTCATTTTGAGTTATATGTTTTTAAAAATTAGATGTGAATGGGTGCAAAGTACGAATATTTTGTCTTTTTAGGGAGGATGTGTGGAAAAGGTTTGAGGGTTTGGGATGGGAGAAGTATTTTGCAAAGCTATCAATGTCCAAATAATTTTTTAAAAAAATAATAAAGGTATTTAAGCAGTGAGTCTGTCTTATTTCTAAATCAAAACAGTTTTGTTAAAGACACCAGTCCTCTTTCTGGGCCTGTGGCTCTGGAGGTTTCGGGGCCATTGAAGACCCCAGCCCCTGAGGGCTACGAGGGCTGAGGCCACCTGGGGCACTGACGCAGTGCCTGCTTCCTCCTCGTCCGGCGCCAGGCGCTCAGCACTTCTATTGCAGCGCCGTCTTGTTAATTTCTGTGTGCTTTCTTGCATGTGTGCAGGATTTATACTTCTATTTAACACAGAGAACAGGCAAACGGAGCTATCGGTTCACCAGCTGCTCCGCAGCCTGGCACGCACTGTGGATGGGAGCAGGCTGGGGCCCACCTCCCCTCACGCCTGCCCCTCTGAGGGAATGCCCAGAGCACCTGGGCTCCCGAAAGGCCGCTCCTGAAGCCAGGTGTGGGTGGCACGTTCTGGCCCCTGACCTCCCCGCAACCTGTTCCACTTGACTGACTGACAGACCATGCTGACGAATGCAGACCCCCTGGGCCGCCTTGCTCCAGTGCCAGGTCTCAGGTACCACCCCCCAGGCAGCGTCAAGACAGGATGGAAACATCATCAGAGCTTTTGAGGAAATGTTTATAGTGTTGAAAGGGTTTAAATGTTAAGCAAGATGAAATCCTAAAAAAATTTGCATTAATATCAGGGTGAAACTCCCGTGTATGTAAAATATCTGATCTTGTGTTGTTGGGACAATAATAATAAACTCTTTTCTTCCCAAGATATGGTGTCAAGAAAGGAACAGACCTCACAATGCTGGACTCTTAGTTGAAGACACCATTTATCGGTCGTTTTGTAGAGTGAAAAAGCCATGGGCCTGCCTCGGTCCGAGCGTGGCCTGTGCATCAGCTGAAGCCTGCACCCGTGGAGGATGCACCCGGGGTGGAAGGTGGAAGGAGCAACCTCTCCCTGGGTCCACGTTGTTGAGCAGTCAGTGCTTTTCCTAAAAGCACTTTATAAATATAAAAATGCTCCACTATATGAAATGCAGTTCTTGCTGAATAATGCTGAGGCTTGCTGCCTGCAGTGTGCCACTAGAGTGGCATTGGGATGATGCGCCACGCCCTCCTACAGCCTGGAATAGATTGGAAATTGGCATTTTCTGATCCCCAAAGCTAACCCCTCTTTCATATCTTAGTTCTTAGGTCCCCACTTTTTAACCTTTGGCTTGCTTTGCTTTTAAGCCATCCATAGGAACAGTAGAAATGTGTAGAGTTGTTCATTGTGAAACCAAATGCAGGACAGAACAAAGGGGAAATGATAAACATCTGCCGTCCTCGCTGGCTTAGCCGCGCCAGAGGAGGAAGGCATGGCATTGCTCTCCTGAGACCCACAGCTGGCTTTGACATGGGACAAGTGCCTGGGAATTAGATTGCAATTGAGAAGCTTTCCCTCCAGATTCTCCTTCCAAAACATCTGAAGAATGAAGTTTCCCGTTTGTATATAACAGGAATCATGGAAGGCTTGTTTCCTCTGTAGAGAAGCATTTGCCCAAGTTCAGGTTTATTTTTCCCTCTGATTTTTGGGCTTGCCTCATCATTCACTGCATTAGTCATTGTTTCTCTGCATAATTGCTCAACAGCCCCGCCCTCCACACCTCCTCTAACTGCCACTGTCTGGAGGGGAGCGTCTCAAATTTGGCTGCACATTGGAGTCACCTGGGAGCTTCTGAAAACTGCTGAAGTTTGGCAGTTCCCCAGACGAGTTTGATCTCGATCCCCGAGTGCCTTAAAGTTCCCAGGGGAAACAATATACAGGAAGTCCGAGTGGGCGAGCGAGCCTCCCACCGGAATAAGAGGAAGGCTTTCAGGCGCTGAGTGTGGTTCCCACAGGGCAGAGGCAGTGCAGGCTTTCAATAGCATGACATCAAAATAGCAAAATACCAGCCTTGGTTCTTGGTTAGTATGCAGATGGAGCCAGTAAAAACCCACCCCATGCGGAACTTCAAGCCCTTGGGAAATAAGAAGGGGCAATGCTATTCCGTGCTTATGTTCACCAGGACTTTTCCTTTTATTTAGCAAATATTGTGAGCACTTACTGTGCGCTGGGGATGCAAATGTGCACACCTGATGAGAAATCCTAAGAACGGCCTGTGTTCTTGCTGGGATGGGGTGTACGGCGGCCATCATAAAGAATACACCTAATGTTAGATGTTATGTTAAGTGGTAAGCATTGCGGGGAAGGAAAGAGCAGACCAGGGGTATGAGTTCCAGTTGTGGCTCTGGGCTGCAACTGTTAAAAAAGATGGTCAGGCCCTAACCGGTTTGGCTCAGTGGATAGAGCATCGGCCTGTGGACTCGATTCTGGGCAAGGGCATGTACCTTGGTTGCGGGCACATACCCAGTAGGGAGTGTGCAGGAGGCAGCTGATCGATGTTTCTCTCTCATCAATGTTTCTAACTATCCCTCTCCCTTCCTCACTGTAAAAAATCAATAAAATATATTTTGGGGAAAAAAAAGATAGGCTGAGCCTCATCAAGCAGGTGACCTTTGAGCAAAGACCTGGAAGTAGTGGCGTGAGCCAGCTGTGCTAGAGGAAAAGCAAGGAGGTGCGTCGTAGGAAGGAGGATAAAGGTGACAACATCCTTGGGGGTGGAGGGGGGAGAGTCAGACCCGCTGGGACCTGTTGGTCCTTGTCATCAGGACTGTGGCTTTCACTCAGAGGGAGAGGAGTCATCAGAGGTGTGAGCAGAGGAGGGGCAGCGTCATGTTTAGGTTTCTAAAGGGTCTGAAAGGGACCAAGCGAGCAAGCAGGGAGACCAGCGAGGAGGCCGCTGTGAAGCCCAAGGAGTGGCAGAGAAGGAACAGAGAAAGGAGTGGAGTGTCTGCCTTTTGAAGGCAGAGTCAAAAGTGTTTGCTGGCAGGCTGGGTGTGAAGTGCAACAGCAGAGCAGTCCAGAGGGATTCTAGCTGAGACTTGCGGCCTCAGCAGCTAGAGGGTGAAGTGACCACTGTGTTTGTTAAGGTTACCATCTCATTTTAATTTTAATTTATGGAGGCGACTAAACGAAGACACGGCTTGGCCAATGCCACTGCAAGAAGATTGTATTTCCCACGCTGGGGCACGAGGTTTTGGCCAGGAGGCAAAAGGAGCAAGGGGAAGCGAGGCCAGAGTCATTGGGATTTCAGTACCGGGCAGGGCAAACCGTTCAGGAATGGCTAGTTTAAATCATGCCAGTGGCTCAGGGCCTGAGGCTGTCCGAGTTGTCTGGGCAGGGAAATGCTGATGTGGCACTGAGAGTTGGGTCAGGAGGTGGCAGGGGTGTGGGCTCTGGATGGGTTGTTTGTATGTGAAAGGCATAAGGAGTGGGAGCCTGAGCTCTAAGAATTGGCTAGACCTGGGAGGGGCGGTGTCTTCCCAGTCAGACAGGCCACAAGGCCAGAGTGTCAAGAATACTTAAAGTAAGAAAATATAGCTAAAATAATTAGCCCTGCCCTTGCTGGTTTGGCTCAATGGATAGAGCATCGGCCTGCTGACTGAAAGGTCCCGGGTTCAATTCCGGTCAGGGGCACATGCCCAGGTTGCCGGCTCGATCCCCAGTGGGAGGCATGCAGGAGGCAGCCAATCAGTGATTCTCTCTCATCACTGATGTTTCTATCCCTCTTTTTCTCTCCCTTCCTCTCTCTGAAATCAATAAAAACATATTTTAAAAAATAATAACAGCCCTAACCGGTTTGGCTCAGCGGATAGAGCATCGGCCTGCGGACTCAAGGGTCCCAGGTTCGATTCTGGTCAAGGGCATGTACCTTGGTTGCGGGCACATCCCCAGGAGGGGGCGTGCAGGAGGCAGCTGGTCGATGTCTCTCTCTCATTGATGTTTCTAACTCTCTATCCCTTTCCCCTCCTCTCTGTAAAAAATCAATAAAATATATATAAAAAAATAATAGTAACAACTGGCCCTATGATGAATGGATGCTGAATAGATAAATCCAGAATCTAAGAAAACACAGAACAGTTACATATACCAGCTGCTGGAAAGATATACCCTTAATCCCCCAATGGCCTGACCTATAGAAGTGTATTACTCATTTACATCAAGTCCAGTTGGCACAAGGTGGGTTGGGGGCTCTGCTCCATCAGTCATCAGGGACTCAGCTGGTAGGAGCTGTGCCATCTTTAATCTGTGCCTTCCGAGATCGCCCTGGGCAGGTGGAGGATCAAGTGATGGGTTTCCGTGGGCCAGGTCTGGAAGGGGTGACAGTGCTCCCGCCCATTCACATGTCCACACCCAGCTGCTGGGTGCCCAGAGGACAGGGAAAGAGATTTGGGGAACCACACATCAGTTCTGAGGGGCAACAGATGTGGACGGCACAGGTCTGAGGGAAGAGCAAGACATGTTAAGTTTGAGATAAATACACTGTAGACTCCCAAGTGGTGATGGGTTGTATATGGCTCTGAAATTCGGGGAAAGATCTGGACTGGAGATACAGAGTTGACAATTGTCAGCATCTAGATGGGTCTTTAAAGCCACGAGATAGGCCCTGACCAGTTTGGCTCAGTGGATAGAGCGTCAGCCCTCAGACTGAAGGGTCCCGGGTTCAATTCTAGTCAATATCTTGGTTGCGAGCTCAATCCCCACTAGGGGGCATGCAGGAGGCAGCTGTTCAGTGTTTCTCTCTCATCAATGTTTCTAACTCTCTATCCCTCTCCCTTCCTTTCTGTAAAAAAATCAATAAAAATCTATTAAAAAACAAACAAACCATGAGATAGAACGAGATCACCAAGGTGAGGGTAGGTGGAAGGGCCCGGCCCTCCAACATGAGCAACTCCTGAACAAGAGGAGGAATCAGTAATGGAGACAAAAGGAACAGCCAATAAGGTCAGAGGTGGGCGAGCGAGCTGGTGTCCTGAAAGCCATGTGGTGACAGTGACTTTAGGAGAAAGAAGAGTATGTCAATGACGCGGAGGTTGACCATGGGTACAACTCTGTGAAGGTCGCCTCTGACCTTGCCGAGAGCAGCTTCCACGGAAGGGTAGGGGCAAAGTGGGTCCTAGCAGGTGTAGGAAAGAAGGGAGAAAAGAGACAAAACAGGCAGCTGGCAGGTTTTGCTGTAAGAAAAGTAAATAAACAGGAAATCACTGAGAGGGAAAGTAGTCACAAGGTTTTGGAGGGTTTTAAAGGCAAATTATTTTATACTATCATATGTGACAAGGTTTTTTTATTGAGATAAAATATATATATAATGTGAAACAGCCCCTGTGAGGTTGTGGGAAGCCTGGGGAGGGTTGGGGGCGGGGGTAAGAGATCAACCGAAGGACTTGTATGCATGCATATACTTATTTTGTTTTACTTGGAAGTTGGCAAATGTCGAATTTATTTTCATTTGTTTTTTATTGTGGTAAAATATACATAATATAAAACTTACCACTTTAATCATTTTAAAGTGGCAATTCAGCGGCATTAAGTACATTCACAGTGTTGTGCCACTATCATCACCATCCATCTCCAGAACTTTCTCATCATGCCAACCAGGAAATTCTGTCCCCATTGAACACTAACTCCCCTCTTCCCTCCCCCGCCCTTGATAACCTGTAATCTACTTTCTGTCTCTATGCGTTCGATGGCTCTGGGTACATCATATAAATGGAACTGTACAGTATTTGTCCTTTTGTGACTTCACTTAGCCTGTGTCAGAATTTTCTTCCTTTTTAAAGCGGAAAATATTCCCCTGAATGTTCATATCACATGGTCATCCATTCACCAATCAGCCACTTGGGTTGCTCCTATGTGCTGGCTATTGTGAATATGCTGCTATCAATATGGTGTACAAATATCTCTTTGAGACCCTGCTTTCATTTCTTCTGGGTTTATACCTAAAAGTGGAATTGCTGGGCCATATGTTAATTCTATCTTTAATTTTTTGAGGAACCTGCATACTGTTTTTTACAGTGGCTGCACCATTTTCCATTCCCACCAGCAGTGCACAGTTTCACCAGAACTTTTGTTTTTTAAAAAAAGAATAGCCATCCTGCCCTACCCGGTTTGGCTCAGTGGATAGAGCGTCGACCTGCAGACTAAAGGGTCCCAGGTTCAATTCCAGTAAAGGGCACATGCCTGGATTGCAGGCTCGATCCCCAGTGGGGGGTGTGCAGGAGGCAGCCAATCAATGATTCTCTCTCATCATTGATGTTTCTAGCTCTCTCTCCCTCTCCCTTCCTCTTGGAAATTAATAAAAATATATTTAAAAATAAAATAAAATAATAGCCACCCTAATGGATGTAAAGTGATGTCTCATTGTAGTTTGGATTTGCGTGTCCCTAATTAGTGAAGTTGAGCACCTTTTCATGTGCTTATTGTCCACTTGTATGTCTTCTTTGGGGAAACATCTATTTAAGTCCTTTGCGCATTTAAAAATTGTGTTGTTTTGTTGACTTTTATTCTGGATATTAACCCCTTATAAGATACATGATTCACAAATATTTTCTCCCAGCCCATGGGTTGCCTTTTCACTGTGTTGATAATACAGTAGCCCCACCCCCTTATCCACGGGGATACATTCCAAGACCCACAGTGAATGCCTGAACCCTCTGATGGTACCAAGCCCTATATGTACTGTTTTTTCCTACACACACACACACACCTTTTCACCTGGAGGGAGCACTTTACGGCTTCTCTGTGGAAGGTCTGAATGGCAGCATCGCTGCTCTTGCTCTTTGGGGCCGTTACTAAGTAAAATAAGGGTGACTGGAACACAACCCTGCAGCACCACAACAGTCCACCTGGAACTGAGACGGCACTAAATGGGCAGGCGCACAGCATGGAGACGATTCACGTCCCAGGGGGACGAGTGGGGCAGTGCAGGATTTCATCACACTGCTCAGAATGGCACACAATTTACAACTCGTGAATTGCTTATTTCTGGAATTTTCCATTTAATATGCATTTTCGGACTCAGATTATCCAAGGTAACTGAAACCACAGGTAAGGCGGTACTGCTGCATCTTTCGATGCACAGATCAAATGCAGCCTCTCCAGACGTCTGTACACTCCCCCCCAGGCTCCTCGGGCAGCATGAACAGACAAGGTTCATAGCTGGCTTCCGAAGTTTGGGATGGGAGGACCCAGGCCCTCTAAGCAGGAAAGCAGGTGACTGAGAAAGCTGGATATGCTGGTAACCCCCTTAGCTCTTGAAGTAGGCGTGACCCCACGTTACCTGTGAAGCCCCTGGGGACTGCTACTGAATCAAATACAAGAGCAGAGAGGCCAGAACTCTGGGAAGGCGAGTCATATGCCTCAAACAAAAACTGGAAGTGAACACACTTCTGTGAGCACAAGTGTGGCAATAGGTGAAGCTCGGGAATCCAAATCACGGAGAATTTGGTGGCAGAGAGGAGTTAGAGACCCACTTCTGGACCAGGGCTCTTACAGGCCTCCACGCTTGCATGGACGTCCCTAGTTCCCAAAGCACTTTCATATAATCTTTAAACCTCATAGAAACCTTATATGTAAACATTCCTATCCACACTCTACCAAGTTACCTTAGGGTCCACTGAACTTGGAATTGAAAAAACTCTGCTTTGAATCTCAGCCCCCTGATTGAATAGCTGAGCCACCACACAGGTACTTTTGCAAGGCTTGTCACCTCAGTTTGTAAAATGTGTGTGAGAATGGCAAACTCAAAGATTACAAAAGCCCCTACTTAGCTGAGCCTGGTAGGAGCCCTCTACCTGCTACCTTCTTGGTGAATGTGTGGAGAGAGGGATGGGGAGAAGAAGGGAGAAAGGGAGGGAGGGAGGGAGGGAGGGAGGGAGAGAGAGAGAGAGAGAGAACTCTCTGGCATCTTTTATAAGGGTACTGATCCCATTATGAGAACTCAACCACACTAAGTACCCCCATCTTGGACTTCCAACCTCCAAAACTGAGAAATTTTCTGTTGTTTAAGCCACCCAATGCATGGTATTTTGTTATGTTGGCCTGAACAGACTAAGATAACCCCTAAATACCACAGCATGCATCTACTAATAATAAAAACATTCTCCTACATCAGTGGTCGGCAAACTGTGGCTCGCGAGCCACATGTGGTTCTTTGGCCCCTTGAGTGTGGCTCTTCCACAAAATACCACGTGCGGGCGCGCACGTACAGTGCGATTGAAACTTCGTGGCCCATGTGCAGAAGTCGGTATTTTGTGGAAGAGCCACACTCAAGGGGCCAAAGAGCCGCATGTGGCTCGCGAGCCGCAGTTTGCTGCATACTGTCCTACATCATCACACCAGGAAAATTAGCAGTTACTCCATAATATCCAATATCCTATCCAAAGTTAAAGTTTCCCCAACTGTCCCAGCTGCTTTTAAAATTTTCAACCAGAATCTAGGCAAGGTTCACACATTATATTTAACACTGGAGGCCTGGTGCACAAAACTCGTGCATGGGTAGGGTCCCTAGGCCTGGCTGGCAATCAGGGACCAAACCGGGGGGGGGGGGGGTGGGGAGCCCCCACTGCTGGCACCTACCTTGGCTGGCCTGGCGCTGCCCACTCACCGGCCCCAACCCCCACAACTGCCAGTTGGGGCCTGCGGGCTGGGGGCAGCTCCTGCATTGAGTGTCTGCCCCCTGGTGGTCAGTGGGCATCATAACAACCTGTCTGCCCCCCCCCCCTTGTTCCCCAGTTCGGTGGATTTGCATATTAGGCTTTTATTATATAGGCTATTTTAATCTAGAACAGTCCCCCTTCCCTTTCCCCAGTCATTTATAATTTTGAAGACCTCAGGCCACTTGTTTTACAAAATGTACCACTTTCTAGATGTGTCTTATGTTTCCTTGTGTCTAAATTCAAATACAATGTTTTTTTTTGCAAGAATTCCACATAGGAAATGTTGTCTACTTCATACTGCGTCATATCAGGAGGTATCTGATGGTAGAGAGGAAGGCTAAGGTGGTGCACGTGGTTAATGTGGCAAGGGGGACCCACTGTTAACCTCGACATAGAATAAGAGCTCAGCTCCTTTTCTTTACATCCGTTTAGAGTTCATCACCGAAGATTCCCTCTGTCTCCCATGCCCGATCCCTGCCCACCTTAGCCCTGGTCCAGTGTAGCATGACCGTCTCTGCCCGCCTAGCCGGTCCCAGCCATCCCAGCGGGCGCCCAGCCCAGAGGGCGGAACCAATCATGTGAGGCACTCCGCTCCGCGTCGCCCGCCCGGACTCGGAATAGCCGAGCGCCGGCGCCGGAGGAAGCTGTAATCCG
>NW_005362033.1:1447072-1473418 GCF_000412655.1 Myotis brandtii
GCCCCGAGAGAGGCAGGGCTGCGCTCCCCTTTGCGCTGGGAAGGCTGGGGGAGGCCTCTCCCGGGAGACTCACCCGGCAGCCCCTGGGGAGGCCCGGGTGGAGTAGGGGAGGCCGTCCGGACTCCGGAATCGCGCGGACCTGGTCCGAGCCCTGGCCCCACCCCTCCCCGGCTGTGAAACCTTGGACAGGCCCTTCACCTCTTCTGGCTGCAGGCCCTCATCTGCTCCCTGGGATGTAACCCTCCGCCACCGGTTCGCTCGCGGCTCAGTCACACTGATAGTGAGCGCCCAGTATCTAAAGTAACCTCCCCACGTGGTGAAGGCACGTGAAGCATCACCTCTGGGCTTCAGATGGTAAGGGCCGGAGGAGCTCAGAGAAGACAAGCATGGTGACCCCTAGACGGCTTCCAGGAGGAGGTGGGATAGAGCTGGTGGAGGGAAGGGTGTTCCAGGTGGGGGCAAAGGCAAGGGAGACTCGGTGAGCGCGCTGTATTCATGGGACAGGAGGAGAACAGTCTAGATCAGAAGGAGGGTCTGGAATAATGGGGGACACGATTTCATTCTGCAAATCTTTACTGAGCCCTCGCTGTGTGGTCACATCCCTGCCCTCGCGGAGCTGACCTTCCAGTGGGCAGTCTGTACATCAGTAACTAAATAAGACAATTTCAGCAGTAAATTCTGTGAAGACAAACCAGAGTGTTAGGGGTGGGGACTGATCAGAACAGACCACCAGGAGGAGGGAGCATTTGAGCTGAGACCAGCATTTTTGCATCAGAGGGACAGTTGGTGCAGAGGCCCCCTGGCAGGAAACTTGGTGTGTTTAAGGGTCAGAAGATCTGGGCCTGGAGTGCAGTGACGGGAAAGGAGGGGGCCAATCACGTAGCACGTGTAGGTCCTGGGCCAAGTCTGACGTGTTGTGAGGGCAGTGGGAGCTAGTGGAGGGTGTGAAGCAGGAGAGATGTAGTCTGATTTCTGTTTTAAAAGTTCCTCTCTAGTTCCCCGGTGGGGTATCGTCTATGGGACGAAAAGTAGCAGGGAGGCTTAGGGGAGGCGAGAGACGCCCCCACTTTAGAGCGGTGGAGGAGGGAGAGTGAAGGGGATTTAGATCTAGTCCTTCCTTTCAGGGATGCTCAGATCTGATGCGCTGGAATGACAGGAAGGACCATGTCAACCTGGCTGCTCCTGAACCCATTCTTGACCATTTCTCACTGTCTGCTTATTAAAACATTTCCTGAGCACTTGCCCTGTATGTACCCTGAGCGAGAAGCTGAGGATACAACTACGGCAGTCCCAGTCCCTGCCCTATTAGAGGGAGGGAACTAAAGAAAGAAGCAAGACAGTTTTGAATGGTGATAAGAGCCATGCAGACAATCATCAGGACCGAGGCAGAGAGGGACTAGAGAGAGATGGGGTTACTGTAGATAGTAATAATATCCAACTTTTATTGGGTGCTTACTATGTGCTAGACATGTTCTTAGTGCTTTCTTTAAGCCTTCTAGCAATCCAGTGAAGTAGTTATTGTTATAACATCCCTATTTTGCAGGTTAAGAAACTAATGCACAAGAAGATTAAGTAATTTACCCAAAGCAAAATGGCCAGGGTGGGCCTCTGGATGACACTGTCCCCCAAGACTGGTAGGGGAGACTTCCTTGAAGAGGTGACATTTGAGTTTGCCTTGAATGTTGAGAAGGAGCAAGCCCTGGGAAGGTAAAGTTTAAATGGAAGGAACAGCAGATGCAAAGGTCCAGAGGCAGAAATGGGGTCAGCATATGCTGCGAAAGCCACTGTGGCTGGAATGTAGGAAATAAAAGAGGAGTGGTAAGAGATGTTGTTGAAGTAGCCGGGGACCAGGCCACCTAGGGCCCTGCTGCTTAATGTCAGCCCAGCCTCCGTTTATAGCAAAGACTTTGTAATACCCTCTTTACTGTTCTGGAGTGTGATTCCCCATCAATAGTATAACTTTCGTACACAAAGAATTTGAAAAATATCAATATAATGCCCTAATAGTAATATAAAGGAGGGGGAAAGGGAAAGTAATTTCTAATAAAAATACTGTGTGTTTCAATATGCAAATGTTGGGCCACAGCCAAGTGATAATGAAGTGATAATGAAGCAGTGAGATGCTTGTACCTCTGAGTAGAATGGGGGTGTGGCTGACACAATGCAGGCCGTGCAGATATATTGTTAGTACCTCCCGCAAGGGGCTTCACTGTTGGTGGCATAGGATCCCAAGATGGTGAGCAGCTCTAGGTAAAGTTTCAAACAAAACATGCTATAGTCTTCCTTGAACATGCACAGGAGTTGCATTCCTGGAAATTTCAGCGTTTATTCACAGTGCAGAA
Source organism: Myotis brandtii (assembly GCF_000412655.1). NCBI lineage: Eukaryota > Metazoa > Chordata > Mammalia > Chiroptera > Vespertilionidae > Myotis > Myotis brandtii. Next base: position 1,449,415 of record NW_005362033.1, read on the forward strand.
AATCCCTGTGTGTATGTGTGAAGCAGTTAGATTTCAGGCCCCTGTGATCCTAACCAGGTTTTTTCTTTGGATGTCTTTGGGACATGAAAAGTCACGTGGGACACAGGACAATTCTTGACTGTGCTAGACTGACTCACACCTGGTAGGGCAGTTGGCTTCACCATCAGAATGATAATGGAAAACAACGGTAGGAATTTCTAGAAAGCCCTCAGGGAGTGTTGCTGGATCCACTCAGAACCACTGACATGGGGTCCCGAGGCCTCAATAAGGAGACTCACTTTTATTATAAACTAGCTGTACCCGGCCACACGTTGCTGTGGCTCAGTCTGGTTAAATGGAAAAGAAAGAAAAGAGAAAGCGCATGTTTCTAATATGTTTAATTTCACAATGCTTGTGGGTATACAATATTTTTTGTTGTTCCATTGTCTGTGCAGATATAGAGATTGTCTGGTTTGCCGACTCTAGAACACGCAACATATAATTGTCCATGTGAGAAGCAATCCGTGTCTAGATGTAAACCGCACAATTCTAAAGATTGCCCCTGAGCTTTGTTGATGGTGATTGCAAACGCCAATCAAATTGGGAATTGCAATCTCTTAAATTGAAATGGCATATCCGTTGGAATCATAGGAATGCGAGGAATGAGGACATCTTCACCTTTGAAAGGTCCTGTCAAGATTGTTGCTTCTACGACATTGCTCATTAATTTTTTTACTGCAAGCCGCGTGCCTGTCAAAGCTTTGGCTGGTTGACATTTCGCAACATGGTAATTGGCACGCCGATTTTCAATTGCAGTACGTGCGGTGGCATCCCTGGCAGATCGCGTGAATTCAAAAATTCTGTTGGATAATTAACCGCTTCATCTGCTTCCACAACAGTGTCGACGGACTTGTATGTAACTGCCTCGCTTTGAATGTTAGACTGAATGATATTGTTAAGTCCGTAGACGTCTTTGTTCTTGGCCGCGAGAATAGCTCGTTCACTCAGCCAATCGTGATTCTTATCATTGGTTTGAATATTGGGAAATACTTTTTCAACCAATTCTTCTTTTGACGTCACTAAGTTGCAGAAGTTATGAGGCAATGAAATTCGTCCTGAGGTCAGATCAACCGGCACCTTTCCGTTCCCAATTCCCAGCAATTGATGTGAGAATATCTCAGCTGATGGATCGTTTTGCAGCTGGACACGCATATCTGTGGTTAATTTTATCTACAATTTATAATTGTAAACAGAAACATTGAAATGGAATCGTAAAATATTTAGTATAGCGTGTGTTGCTTTTACGTCCAACAGATGGCGCTGTTTTTCAAAAAAAGCATGTTTTTACCTGTCACAGGTGTGACATCTATATAATAGTAGGTATATAGGTATATAAAAACACGCGTGATTTCGAATGCAACGTTGTGTCAAAACTTCAAAGCAATCGGTGAAGAACTTTCGGAGATTTAAGATTTTGAACAAATGAACATTTGCATTTTTATTTATATATATTTAGAAGCTACCGACGAAGGAATAAACAACCTCTCTCGCTCTCTCTCACTCTCTCTCTCCCCCTCCCTCTTCCTCCTCCCCTCCTCTCCTCCCTTCCACTCTCTCTTTTTTTTCCCACTCTCTCAAAAACAAACAAACAAAAAAAACTAGCCCTAGCTGGTTTGGCTCAGTGGATAGAGTCAAAAGGTCCCAGTTTCGATTCCGGTCAAGGGCACATGCCCGGGATTCGGGCTCGATCCCCAGTACGGGGTGTGTAGGAGGCAGCCGATCCACTCCCAAGGGGTCCTTAGTGCTGCTGCGAAGGCAGGAAAGACTCCCGCCACTGCTGCTGCACTCACCAGCTGTAAGCCTGGCTTCTGGCTGAGCGGTGCTCCCCCTGTGGGAATGCACTGACCATCAGGGGGCAGCTCCTGCGTTGAGCATCTGCCCCCTGGTGGTCAATGCACGTCATATCGACCGGTAGTTCTGCTGTTTGGTTGATTTGCATATTAGGGTTTTATTATATAAGGCTAGTGGCCCGGTGCATGGATTCGTGCACATCGAAAGGAAATTAATTAGAAGAAATATTTTAATATCACTATTCGCCCTTTCTCTATAATAGAAGTGTCAACCAAATTCATGATCGACAGTGACAGATCGAAACGCTTGCGATTGGCACCAGCAAGAGCTTTATATGTATCGCACATGCACGAGTCAACTTAGCCTTTTATAGATATAGAACAAACTTGCTTAACACATTTTGTACCGCTCAGGAGTTTTCTCGTGTTTCGCGCGCCATCTGTTAAGGACCGCTCACGAGTGTTCTCGTTTTTCACGCCCATGGAAAAAGGATCGAATCTAGATACTTTTGTAAATTTTGTTTGGTCCCTCTTCATAGAGGAAATTGTTTTACGCAGTACCATACGTTAAAAAAGTACTAGGAACTTTAATTGTTTAATTGTTTTTGTAAATAAAAATGTTATAATTATTGAAAACAACACCTAAAGTGCATTATGATGATTTAAATAACAGGGAGTTTGCCCAAAAACGTGCGGTCCCTGGCGTATGTCTTAGAGATTTCTATGCGGTACACAATGTGTTAATTAGACATGCTTTCTGGTGTAGCTAAACTTTTTCCAGCCCAGTGAAGCACCCCAACTTCTCTTTCAGGTAATTGTCAGCAACACAGTAGTAAATATCAACACAAAGCAGATTATTATTGTAGATCACGCAGGGAGAACAAAGGGTAAAATATTTAGCTGCAGCGGTGTTTGACTATATTCTGCACAGTGAGAAAACCTGAAGTGGTTTTCAGGGTCCACCATTTCTTACTTTTCAGTCGGGTCAAGTTTCTAAACTTTCTAAGTCTCCATTTTCCGGCTAATGAAAAGAGAATAGGATTCCACTGAATCTCCTATCTACCTACTCCAGGACTTCTGTGAGGATCAAATGAGATGAGGCACGTGAAAATACTTCACAAACATTTGGTTAAACTCTGAAATGTTTGCACCTGGATATAAAGCAAGTTGTGTTCCTGGGCTGAGAAATTCCAAGAAGGCTAGTCGCTAGGGAGAGGAAGCAGGGTGTTGCTATGTGACTTCATTACCCGGCGCCCACAGTGACCGTTTCCAGGCTGGGCAGTGGGCCGCATTTTGCGCCACAGGGTCTTGGCAGCATTGGCTGTGATTTGGTGGGGTGTCGCTCAGGGGTGGTGGCGGGGCCTGTGTCCCACTTGGAGGAAGCCGAGTGTTGGTTTGATGGCACCAGGTCTTCGGTGCTATTTATTTTTAAATGGCCAGTGTGCGTCACCGCAGCTCCTGAGTTGAGTGTCTGCCCCCTGGTGGTCAGTACACGTCATAGCTACCAGTCGGATAGTCACTTAGCCATACAGATGAAGTGAGCAGCCAAGGGGGCATTTTCAGCAGAGGGGTGGTATTTTTCTCTCCTGATCTTCACAGTGGTTGCCACTGGGTCTGACATTCTGGCTAGCACTTGGTGGTGTGTGAGGCCCCACCTGACTCACAGGGCTTGGATACTTTAGACATTTACCTTGTCTTGCTTTTTGTCCTTTAGCCACCGAATATCACCTGGGCTTGCTGAAAGCAAAACTGGCCAAGTATCGGGCCCAGCTCCTAGAACCATCCAAATCGGCCTCATCCAAAGGAGAGGGCTTCGATGTCATGAAGTCGGGCGACGCCCGTGTGGCACTGATTGGATTTCCCTCTGTGGGTAAGGTCAGTGATGGTCATGGTGGGCCTTGGGGAGGAAGGCAGGGTGTCTCCTTTCAGAGTGACTGCGGCTCTTCTCCCTGCCCCTCTGGATTAGCTCCAGGGACAGAGAAGACCCAGCCTCCCCCAGGATCAGGCCCCACCCCTGTATCATCCTAACATGGAGAACTTTCTTTCTGCTTTAGCAGAAATAGCTCCATTCTGTCTCTGACTCATCCGTTGTGCACATTCATTGAGTGTGCACTGCGTGCCCGCTGCTGAGATACAGCAGAGAGTGAGAGAGTTCTGTCCCTGCCCACACAGACCTCCCCTCTCGGGGGAGAAAAGACAGCTAATGGCGGGTGGGGACTGTGGTCCCGCCACTTTCTGGTTGGGATCGGGGAAAAGCTGCCCTGGTGAGCAGAGATTTGAGCAGAGGCCTGAAGGTTGTGTGGAAGCTTGCAGGGCCCTGGGAAGGAACATCCCAGACAGAGGGAGCAGTGGGTGCAAAGGCCCGTAGGTGGGGGCTTGTTGTGTTTAAGGGAGCCAGGTAGCCGGGTCTGAGTGAGCAGCAGTGGGAGACAAATTGCAGAGGGTGGATGACTTTGGAGCCGTCATACAACTTTGTCCTTGAGTGAAATAGAGTGAAGCAGGAGCCACTGCAGAGTTTTTTAAGTTTCTTCTGTAAGCTTCTTAGTTTAGTGTGAAATTCATACTTAACATTTGAGTGTGGAGTAATATAAACCTCGTGGAAGGGTTTTGAGCAGAAAAGGGACTGAGCTGCCCAGCTTTTTAAGAGTCAAGGATTTACAAAGAAGCTGCCAAGCCAGCACAGAGTTCCTTCCTGCCCCACGCCCGGCTGCCACAGAGTTCTGTTGTCCTGCCCCGGGAGCCCTCGTTGCACTCAGTGGTCCTGTCCTCTCAGCTCTCCTCAGACTGGCCTTGATTGGATGACTGGCCATCTTGAGGGGTGCTAGTGGGGTATTGTAGAAAGTCCCTCCACTGGGGTTTATATAACCTTTTCTCATGCTTAGACGGTTATGGGTTTGCGGGAGGATGCCACAGGAGTGGAGTGCCATTTTTCTCACATCATCAGTTGATGTTGACCTTGACCACCTGGGGAGTGCGAGTTTGTCAGGTTTCTCCTCCGTGAACTCACGGTTTTTCTCATGTTCTCGTGTCTTCTTAGAAGGGATGGCACTGTGTGCAGTCCACTAGGGGGAGGAGTTAGCTCCACCTTTTTGAGGGGGCGTAGGTACACAAATTATTCAGAGTTCATACGTGAGATTTGTCCCTTCTCTCCCATTTTATTTAATCATTTATTTATATCAGTGTGGACTCTGGGAATTTGTTGTATACTTGGGTTCTATTGTTACTCAGATTTGTCTGCTTTGGAGCTGTTTCAGTTGGCTCTTTGACAAACTCCTGTTGTGTTTACTCAGCACTTCCGTACTTCTGATACTGCAAAATGCTTCAGGCTCATCTTGTATATCCCCTCATCTCTGAACTGCTGCCTGGAACGCCATGCTGTGGTCATGTGATCACCAACAGCCACCCTTCCCCTCCACCCCCATGGTGGTGGCCAGGCCGCCCAGGCTTTTGTTGCAGCCCACGGTGCTGTGGTGAATGCTCTTTGCTCGCCGCTTTGCCTCTGGAACTGGTGTTTCTGCAGGAAGCGTTCCTAGGCATAGGCGCAGCAGCTCCGGCTTCAGGGTTTTTAACCCTTTTCGGTCCAACGTGGAGGCTGACTCGACAGACCAGGTGCTAGGAGCAGGTCCAACGTCGAGGCTGAGACACCGCAAACCGGTTGAACATTCAATCCCGTCAATGAATTTGGACCAGACTGTTTGAATTCCAAAAATAAAATTGGACCGCAAAGGGTTAAAGCAACCATCAGCCTGGCCAATTACGCACCAAAGAAACTCCAGCTGACTCCATCTGGGGACCGATGGGAGTGTTTTCTAGGCTTTCTGGTGCACCCACTATCCACAGTGCTGGGTCTGAGCTGGGATGTGCGTGCTGGCGCGGGTGCAGGCTGGACCGAGACCAGGCTCTGCTGCAGAATCTGCAGAAGGATTCCTTCCTGGTGCATCTAAGTGCTTTTTAGTCTTCAGGCGCATACCCCAGTTGGATTTTACTGTCATTTTCTCCTTGTCCTCCAATGGTGTGGGCTCAGGAAATGCAGTGCCATTTTAGTAACCATCTGAATCAGGTAGAAGGGACTGGAAGCTTCTATCTGCAGCTCCTATTCCTTCAAGCCTTTGGCAGTTCATCCCTCCCATAAAATCTGAGCAGCCTGTTGCATGCAGCTTTCCAGCCTGTGCTCAAATTCCTTTAGTGGTGGGGTGCTTATGACTCCCCAACTTCACAAAAGCCAGACACAGAGCCGCTCAGGGGCCTCCTGCTCCAGCCCCTCAGAAGGAGCAGACCTCCGCTGTAGGAGCCCCTCCTGCCCAAGGGGGTGGGACTTCCCCCAAGTGTGCCCTCTGCCAGCCCAGTACCCTCACAGTCTTCAATCCTGGTATGGTTTCCAGGTCCCTGTCATTTTTATTCTTTCTCATTTTTCTCAATTCTATATAATAAAAATTTCAAACAGACATAAGAGGTGAAAAAACAAGTACAATCTGCCCTTTATCTGGATGCATCACCGACTGGCATTTTGCCATATTGCTCTATCACTGTGTGTTGGGGGGGTGGTGTTTTTGTTTTGACTGAACCATTTGGGAGTAAATTACGGGTGTCATGCTTTATGGCCCTCCACCTCCAAATATTTAAGCTTGTATCTCCAACGAATAAGAAAAATGTCCTGCTTAGCCGCAAACTGGCATAGCATCCCAAACAAAATAAACAGTGACCAGTGATCATCTAGTGCCCAGACTATATGCTAATCAGTAGTTACCCCAGAATGACCTTTGCAACTGGTCTTTCCAAACTAGGATCCACTCTGGCCACATGCAGCCCCGTGTGTTGTCGCGAAGGCTGCTTTAACCTAGACCAGCCCCTTTTGTCATGACCCTGCCTCGCTGAAGAGACCAGGCCCGTTGTCCGACGGAACGTTTGTGTGCCAAGGTCTGCTTGCCTCCTTGAGGTGTGCTGCAGCTTATTGTCCGACTCTGTGCTCTTTCCTGGGAGCTGGGGGGCGGACTGTGTTGGCCAGGTTCACGAGTGGCTGATGGACATGGCAGAAAACCCCCGAGGGCTAGCTGTGTTTCCAGGGCCGCCGCGCTAAGGGGAGCGCACCCTGTGTCCCCCCGAGTGTAGCTGTGTTTCCCCCACACCAGAACACTGGAAAGTCACCTGCAGGGGCTGCTGGGCGGCTCGCAGAAATCAGGCCTGTCAACATCCTTTCAGTGGCTTGGCCCCAGTGACCTGTCCTTGCCTGGGGTTTTATTAGTGTTTGTAACGTAGCTCTTTTCTAGTTCTCTTACTCCTTTCTCCCTTGGTAGCTGATGTGCCTTGTAAAGTAGCAGCTCTCTCCTCCATGTGGGCAGCTTGGTTCCTCTGAAAGGGTTTCACCTGGAAAGGCAAGACAGATGCTGAGCTCACAGCTGTCCCACAGGTGACAAGTGAGGGTTTCCATGCTTCAGCTCTTCAGGTGTTATTATGGGCTCATGAATTTTAGTCTTTTCTTTTGATTTTACTTTCCATCCTACCAAAGACTTCCTTTCCAGGCGAGAAGTGCAGGCTGAGAGAAGCTGCTCTAGTCTCCAAGGTCCGTGCCTCTGGGAGTCTGGGGCCTGTGGCCAGACCCTGCCGCCCTGTTGGGAATCCAGGCTCTCTGGCCATGGGAGGCCCAGGCCTCTCTGGCAGGGGCCAAACTGGATTTGGGGGGGTCCCCCAGCACCATTCAGTGTCTCAGGGCCATTGCTCTACTCTCCCACTCCCTACCTTCAGGAGGTCCCCTGGGCAGAGAGTTTCAGGATTTGAGACCTGTGTTTCCTTCACATGCCCCATTCTAGGTTTCAGCCTGAGGGTGTGTGAGGGAGGTGTGCCCCCACCCTCCTGCCTGCCAGTGAGGGGCAGAGTCCTGAGGGCACCAGCTCCAGATCTAGGCAGCACTATCCCAGTCGGAACTGCGCCTCAGGCTTGTTTCAGGTGCCGTGCTGACCAGATGGGCGCCTGAGGCCAGGGCTGGGTTTTTTCCTGGTGCTGCCCACTGCTTTGCTTGCGTTCTGGGCCTCATCGTCCAGCACTGGTCTTGCTGTGCCCTGGACTCAGTATACCACGTGCCTTATCATCTCTATGAATCCCCATGCAGTCCCTCAGGAAAGAGGTGGAATGGATGCCCACTCTGCATATGAGGACACTGAAGCTCAGAGGACATAGTTTCTTGCCCAGGGTCCCCCAGCAGAGGCGGGGTCCAAGGCCTCTCTGTCGCCTAGCCAAGCCGCAGCCCCATTCCCAAGCGGACTATGGCATAAGTGTTCCACCCAGGTTCTTCCCAGCTCACCCCTTCCCCCCACTGGGCTTTGTCTAAACCTGGAGGCCAGGCTCTCCCAGCACATCTCGCCTCTCCCGGGGGAGCAGCCGATCTGAGTGCCGTGGGCTGTCACCTGCTTGAAGTTCTCTGGGGCCCCCGATGGTCAAGGGTTTTGTGGAGCTGGGAAGGGCCCCTGATTTAAGGGAAGAACCCACTGAGAAGCAGGTCCCTGTGTCCACCTAAGAGAGGCTTGGACCGCTGAGGAACAGTGGGGTCCTCTGGTGCCCATCTCCACCTTGGCGGGGCCTGAGACAACTTTCCAGCTATTGCTCTCTTCACATACCCCAGTCATCAAAGGGGGTGAGGAGGGGACCTCCCTGCTGCCTGCTGACCGTGGGGCTTCTCCAGGGAGAGGGGACAAGACTCATGCCATGACTTGCTTTCTCTCCTAGTCCACCTTCTTGAGTCTAATGACCTCCACAGCCAGTGAAGCTGCATCCTATGAATTCACAACCCTGACGTGTATCCCAGGGGTCATTGAAGTAAGTTGGAGTTTGCTGGACCCCAGGAGGGGCAAGGGCGTGTGCTTGTGTTTTCAATTGTGTGTTTGTCTGTCCTGAGCCGGTGTGCCCTGAAGCACTGGCGCCTCCGGGGATTCTGGCTGCTGAGACCCCAGAGATGCCTGGCCCATCCTGCAACACCACTGGTCCCAGGAACAGGCCAGTGTGTGGCAGCTCTCTGGGCGCCCTGTGCTCCGCTGCCCACACCCCCCCCAGCTCGGTCACTTGTTGCTTCATGGCTGGATCCTCTTTCCCGTGAAGCTTCGGAGCCGTGTGCAGCCGGGTTCTGTGGCCCTGAGCCTCTCACGGTGAAGCACTTTATCTGTGAAGAGCTGTTACCATCTGGGATGAGTGTTGTGGGATTGTAAAGTAGAGCTTTCCTCCAGGTGGCTCAGCTCACAGTAAGTGATGAGGCTCAGACACAGCCATGGAGGCTGGCCCAGGGGTTCAGCAGCCCCTAGCTGCAGGCTGTTGTAGGTGTCCTGGGTTCAGGCAGGCCCTGCCCAGTGGCCCATCCTCACCTTACCGTCCTCTCTTCTGCATCCTAGTACAAAGGAGCCAACATCCAGCTCTTGGACCTTCCTGGAATCATTGAAGGCGCAGCACAAGGTGCGAGCTGGGCACCCAGAACCCACCTTCTCGCTCAGGATGCAGGAAGCCTCACTTGTTGAAGTTGGGTGTGGCTGTTGAGGGTTGATGGGTGGGGCTCACAAGCCCTCACATTGCTCAGTGCTCTGGACTTAAGGGATCTGGCCCATTACAGTCCTGAGAAACCCATCTTAAAGCCGAGGCAACTGAGGCAGTGAAATGCCTTGCCAAGGTTGCACAGCTCACCAGACAGGCTCAAACCCTACTTCCCCTCCCTGTGCTCCACTGCCCTGGGAGGGAGGGACACTTCTCAGCTGGTGATCTCAGACTGTGCTCCTAGTCTTGTCCTGTGTTGTGTGGGGTAGGTTTTTGGGGTCTTTTTTGAGATGGGAACATGCCTATGTCTTCTGGTGGCAGGTGGCTCCATCCAGTATTTGCAGCGATGGTTACTAGCTGCTGGCTATTCAGCACTTGCTAAATTCTGGGCTCTGTGCTGACCATTTTCCCATTTAATGCTCAGACAGCCCTGTGGCTTAGGGAGTGCCGTCATTTCCTGTCCATAGCCAGGAGGAGCGCTGGGGCAGCGAGCGAAAGGGTCTGCCTCACCGACTAGTCAGCTGCTGAGTGGCAGGCTGGGATGGAGCTGCCTGTCTGCAGCCCGCTCGGGCCGGCAGTGGGGCCTCCTCCCTCGGTGTCCAGTGCCATCTCTCCTAGTGCCTTCCCATGCCCTGCTGTCACCATGGCATTGAGGTCCTGCCGGTTTGATTTAGGTAGTGGTGGTGATGGTCCTCATGCCATCCCAGCCAGCATATGAGGGGCCTGAGGTGGTCCGGCCACCTGTGGGGAAGTGCTGGCTGGAGGCAGGAGGCAGCCGCGGAGTGGATGTCACCCTCATTCTCAGAAGAGGGGGCAGGGCATAGTTGAAACCCGTAGAGCCTTGCAGCTTTGGTCCCCAACTTTGACACTGGCAAGGTGCCTGACCTCTTTGGTCGTCTAGTACTAATGAGGCCTGGCCTCTCCTGAAGCACCTCCTCCTGGGTGGTCTCCTGTGATCATGCTGCCTGGGTGGGCCTTCTGTCGCCCTGTTTTCTAGTCAGGGCTGACAGGTTCAAGTCCTGGCACCACACTGGCTTTGTGTTTGTTGGCAACTGATTGAGTGTCTCTAAGCCAAACCTCAATTTTCTCATCTGTAAAATGGGCATGATAACACCAATCATATGGGGTAGTTTTGAGGATTAAGTGAGGAAATGTTCATGAAGCTCTTAGCACAGGGCCTGGGGGAGGATGTCACCCCTCCTAAGGTGGTGATAATGAATTTTCTTCTAAAACAAGTCTCCACAAGTAAGAGAGCATCTCAATTAAAGAAAAATGCCAAAGAAATCATAGCCTGGGAGGTGGCAGGTGGCAGACACCATGGCAGGTCTGTAAAGGACAGGAGTCGGGGGTGCTGTGGGCTGGGTGGGGGTCACATGGGTCCTGCTTATGTCACTATGTAACCATGACCCTTCTGCCTGTCCAGGGAAAGGCCGTGGCCGGCAGGTGATTGCTGTGGCACGCACAGCTGACGTCGTCATCATGATGCTGGATGCCACCAAGGGAGAGGTGCAGAGGTCCGCGGGGTGGGATAGGGGGGCAGGCTGACGTGTCTGGGAAGGCCCTGGAGCTCATGGCGGACGGTCTGAGTGGTGCTGGGCCCTGTTGCGTGGCAGTAGCGGCAGGACTGTCCACAGGCTGACCCCGTGCACTCTGCCTGGTGCGTCCTCTCCAGGAGGCTCGCCTCCAGCATCGGGGCTGGAGCTCGCAGCAGGAGCCCCGGCAGCATGGGCCGTCCACGGCCAAAGGAGCATGGCCTGGCTCTAGCTCCTGCTTGCGGAGGCCCAGTGTCCTAGTCTCTGCCAGAGCCCAGCCCCAAGTAACAGAACCCTTGTTCATGCCCCGGCCTCTGCCCAGTGACTGAAGACCTGGCCAGTCTGCCCTGGACCAGACAGAGGGCCCAGAGGCTCCTCTGCAGCCCAGGGTTGTTGGGAAGGAAGGTCCAGGTTGCAGGGGGCGTGTAGAGGAGGGTGTTGGCCTGGGTGGGCAGGGGCTTCCTGTGTTACATGGAAGCTGCGCAGCCTGCCTCTGGGCACCTGTGAAGGCTCGTGGGGGCTCTGCCCAGGTCTCTGCTGGAGAAGGAACTGGAGTCGGTGGGCATCCGCCTCAACAAGCACAAGCCTAACATCTACTTCAAGGTAAGGCCCATCACCTGCAGGCTGCGGGGCGGGGTGGGGGCGGGGGAGAGATGGGGGGCGTGTGCGCTGCATCAGGCAGGAGCTGAGCCTTCATCAGCAGCTCTCCCTTCCCTTCTCCTCCAGCCCAAGAAAGGCGGTGGCATCTCCTTTAATTCGACAGTCACGCTGACCCAGTGCTCAGAAAAGCTGGTGCAGCTGATCCTGCACGAGTACAGTATCCTTCCTAAAGGAGCGATGCGGGAGGGGCCTCTGGAGCCTGAGGCCCTGTGGCCCAGGGTCACAGCAGACTCCCCGGCCTCCTGATGCGCCTGCACCGAGCGGGTTCTGAGCAAGCTGCGGCCGCAGCATGGGGTGCCTATCTCCGCCTCCTGCTCACTGAGATCCGGGCTTGTCAGACAGCCACACCCTGGACTGGTTTCCTGGCTCCTGGACGACTGCTAGGTGCTGTGGCGGCCAGTCACCTCTGGAAGGGCGATGCGACAGCAAGGGCAACAGCCACCTGGGACACGGCCTCCTGGTCTGGAGAAGCCTCAGGGAGCCCCAGGGGCCTGTGCACACCTGCTAAGGATTGTTGGGCGGATAGGCGGGCTCTGGGACTCCAGAGGACAGGACGGCAGAGGCGAAGGCGAGCTCAGCACAGGGAAAGCTCATGAGGGAACAGGGCCCCCTTCGAGGTGGCCAGGCCCTCGTCACTGGAGGTGTGCAAGCGGAGGCAGGATGCACCAGAGGAGAGTTCGTGGGGCAGGTGAGTGAGACCGGAGCTCTCAGCTGCTCCTGGCACTGAAGCCGGCTCCTCTGAGGCACTTGGGGGTTCTGGCAAGTACACTCTCTTGCCCAACAGCGAAGATTTGAACTGGTGATTGAAGCTTTTACATGTTGTGGCTTCTTTTGAAAAGAAGAATGAGGGGCTCCCCAGACTTGAAACTCTTGTAAAACCTTGCGAGCAGAGAGGGCCTCCCAGTCTGTTTCCTGATGGGCTGTCTCGGGCCCTCAGCTGGCTGGGCACCAGGGCTGCTAGTGCGCACTGTGCCCTTAACCCGAGCCTCTCAGAGATCTTCAATGCAGAAGTGCTCTTCCGAGAGGATTGCTCCCCGGACGAGTTCATCGACGTGATTGTGGGCAACCGGGTGTACATGCCCTGCTTGTATGTAAGTGTACAAGTCCCGCCCCTGCCCTGTGGAGGGGCGCCTTGCCCCAGGCCGCACTTCCTGAGCCTCCTTGACTCAGATGGGGGACGGGCTTCTTTGAGGTGCAGAACTGTCTCCACCCTCCTCCCCTCTACCCACGGCTCCTTGAGTCGCACACGTCTCACTGACATGGGTTCTGGCCCAGCCTTTCCATTTGGGGGCTCTGGCGGCCCAGTCCTTTGAGCTTTCGCATCATTGCGTTGTGGAGGGAGGATACTGCGCATCAGCCCCCAGGCCGTGGTGCGGAGGGAGGAGCTTTAGGCAGGGCTGTGGCTACATGGGGCCCTTTCCTGTCCTCTTGTTTCTTTCCTTCCCCATCACCCACCTCCACCTTTCAATCCCAGGTTTATAACAAAATTGACCAGATCTCGATGGAAGAAGTGGATCGCCTGGCCCGGAAACCCAACAGTGTGGTCATCAGGTGAGGCCCTGCCGTCCTTTCTGGGAGTGAGCCCATCAGTGAGGCCTCCCTGCCGCCTCCCTGCCGCCGCCTCCGCGCACAGCCCGGCAGAGGAGACCCTCCCAACTGCCGGTGACCTTAGCTCAGTCCCATCCTGAATGACATGGACAGTGTGGGTGACGTGGGGTGGGCTCTGGTTAAGAAAACGGGTTTTGTCCATCAAGGTAAGTGGTTAGGAATGGTTAAGAGGCTTCATAACGTAGTAGTTAAACTCAGCCCCCCAGAAAGCCCAGCTATAAGCCGGTGCTCCTGATACTTTGGATGATGTGGCTCTGTCAGCCCAGAGCAGAGGGGAAAGGGAGCTGGAGTTATTAGGTGGACACAGCCACCCTTGACCGTGGCTCCCTGTCCTTGAGGGCTGGGTTCTGGGGCCTCCTGCACTCGCTAATGACCGTGTCACTTCCTGTCATCACTGACTTGTGGCTTCCACGTTGCTGGTTTCCCAGCTCAAACAAGGTGCTCTGTAGCTTCACAGCGGGCCTTAGCTTACCGGGAGGAAGAAGCTCAGGGACCAGGTGGGGTGACTATGCAAATGGCGGGATGCAAGCGCGAGGGCCATTTCCTGGGCATTGCCAGCTGCTGCAAAGAGCAGCAGAGCCAACTCCCTCCTAGAACAACTTGGCTCCTCTCCACCTCCTGCTACACCCAGGCACCCTTATGCCCGTCTGTGGGCTGTGAGAGCATCTTTCCTGCTCATCAGGCTCAGAACAGCTGCGGATGGGGCCGGGGGAGGGGCAGTGGGATAGAGGCAGGAGCTAAGACAACGTAAATGACCACAACCAGCCCCACCCCGACCCCTGGCGCTGAAATCCCTGCGGGGCTGCCCTGGGCACTTGGAAGCCCCTCCCACCTCTCAGGAGAAGGCAAGCTCTGGATTGTCCTCCATCCCATCACAGCCCGCAGCAGTCTCACACAGCAGGTCCCTGTGTGGATTGCAGACAGCAGCTGTGGCCCCAGGGAGACGCTGAGCTCTGCTGGCGGTCTGATTGCTGACTAGAGGCATTGGTGCTGAAGGTCACGCTGCCACCAGCTGGAGCTTGGTGCTCACAGGCTCCAGTGGGCCTCATGCCTTGGTGCCTATGCCGGCCATGTGGAGGCAAGGTTGTCCCTTGCCACAGTGAGAGAGCAGCGCTCCCTGGCCTCTGAGCCCACGGGGCTCCTCTGACCGCCACCTTCCTCCCTGGCAGCTGTGGCATGAAGCTGAACCTGGACTACTTGCTTGAAATGCTTTGGGAATACTTGGCTCTGACCTGCATCTACACCAAGAAGAGAGGACGTGAGTCGAGCAGTCTCAGCCAAGAATCAGCCCCACCCTCGGGGGCTGCCACACACTGCCGGTGGCACCCAGCGCCCAGCCTGTGTTGTACACATCTCCACTTTTCTCCCGTCTCAGAACTGGCACTGTCCTCTACCCAGGCTGGTAGAGACCTCAGCCTGAGCCCTTGTGGCAAAGAATGCCAAATTCTGGGACTACTAGTCTTGAGGGTGACCTGGGGGCAGTGAGATAGAGGCTGCTCTTTAGTTCCCCACAGCTGTAGCAGTAACCCCTCCCGACTTCCCCCAACAGTGGCAGGCCCCTCTTCAGGACTGTAGGTGACTGCATGTACAAGAGCTTTTTCCATGCCCCCACCCCCTGTACTCAAAGGGACCTAGCTCCTAAGTTCTGGCAGTTTTCCTTGACCTTGACCTTGTAAGCAAGGGGAGCGTGTAGTTGTCCCTGACTGGATGCCAGCAGCTGTCACATCATGCCAGTACTTTCCAGATGCCTCACAGGGCTCAGCTGGGGCTCTCATGGCTGACTGGGTTGCAGGCAGTTTGAATACTGGACTTGGATTTATTTTGATCTGCATTAAGGTCAAGGTTGTAGGAGATTGCATGGGGCTCTACAATGAGGGTATGCTAAATAAAGGGGGAGGCTAGCCCAAGGCTGGAGACTGGAAGGGCCTCTGTTCCCTGTGGGAAGGAACCACATAGTGTGGGGCCATGACTGGCTCACACCCACCCCGTCTCTACCTGTGCAGAGAGGCCGGACTTCACAGATGCCATCATCCTCCGGAGAGGGGCCTCCGTGGAGCATGTGGTGAGTTCCTGAGACCTGCCTGGATGAGGGGTTCATGGAGCTCTCTGTCCCCTGGGAGTGAGGTCCTGTCTCAAGTCCTGGACAGGCTGCAGTGCCAGGTGCGGTGGGCAGGCAGGCCCTGGTGTTGGACCCAGGATGGTGCTGCCCACAGCAGGGGGTTGTGCACGGCAGTCGGCATCTGGCTGGGACATGGCAGCTGTCCAGGAAACCGTGGTCCTCGCTGCCCGGTGCTGTGGGCTCCTCAGAGCCACCAGGGTGTTCTGTCAAGGCGGCTATTGCCCAAGGTGTTCCTGTGCTTAATCAGGGGTCCTCAAACTACGGCCCGCGGGCCACATGCAAATACAAATACTGTATTTGTTCCCGTTTTGTTTTTTTACTTCAAAATAAGATATGTGCAGTGTGCATAGGAATTTGTTCATAGTTTTTTTTTTAAACTATAGTCCGGCTGTGTGATGTCTATGGCTGTCACTGCAGCAGCACCCTCCGCGTGGCTGTGGCATCATTGCTCACCCGGAGAAGGCTGGATCAGGGTGGCTCCTTGGGGAATGTTCTTGCAGGCGCCCCCGTCTACCTCTGTCCCCACAGAGCTAGGCTGAGGCATTTGGTCCCTGACCAGGGCCTGAAAGGCTGTGGGCACGTGGGAGGAGAGGCAGTGTTGCCCCATCTTATCCCTGGCCCACCCCCACTGCACCTACCCAGCGCCAGAGGACATGTTTTCCAGGGAAGAGCTGGCTGCTCCCAGGCCGCCTCCAGCCTCCTGACAGCGCTGGGATTCCCATGACCTTCATTTCCACCTGGGAATGCCGACACCCACAGGCTGAGGGTGGAGGGTGGATGATGGGATGTGGGAGGCCCCGGGTCACAGCTGTGGGCGGAAGGCATAAGAGACAGTGACCAAGCACGGCGACCAGGCTGAGGTGTGGTGGCCTGAAAGCATCTGTCAGGGCTGTTGTCAGGCAAGGTGGGCAGAGGGTGCTGACAGCCAGCCAGGCCCCAGCCCCTGGCAGACCTGGCCGTGAGTGAGGCTGTGTGGAGGGGCAGTGTCCCTGATGAGGCCAGAGCTGTGTGAGGGCCCGCCTTGGGGATTGCTTGGTGGGATTGGATGGAATTCACCTCCCTGCTGACTCTTCTGTCCTCCCACTAGTGCCACCGCATCCACCGGTCGCTTGCCAGCCAGTTCAAGTACGCGCTGGTGTGGGTGAGTGAGGGTGGGTGGTATGCCCAACATCGCCCTGGGGCAGGAGGGAGCACGGTGCCCCCCCTCCTGTGCAGCGTCCCTGTGCTCCCATGTGGGACCGCGTGTCTGTGTCTGTCCCACTCCACCCGTGCATGCTGCCCCAAACTGGACACAGGCCTCCCCATCTTAGGACCCAGAGGTGATCAGACCACTGGGGAGTCCGGCTGTCTGAGGCCTGTGGTGTTCGCTGGTGCTGGGATGCCCCACTTTAGACTCCGGCGTTCACATCCCCACCCTCCTCTAGTAGTAGCTCCCCAGACTTGGCCTTGATCAGGACTGACTCTGACGTCGCCCTCTGCCTGTTCCCCCAGGGCACCAGCACCAAGTACAGCCCGCAGCGGGTGGGCCTGACCCACACCATGGAGCACGAAGATGTCATCCAGATTGTCAAGAAGTAGCCTGGGCCGGCCCAGCCAGCCACCTGTCTCCCTGGGGAGTCGGACCCAATGGGACACACTGAAGCCCAACAGGAAGAATACAAATACATGTATTCCGGGAAGGGTCTCTTAAGTCTGCTTTTTCTAGAAGTTTCTTCAGTAGACAGTGAAGAGTGTGTGGGACTGAGGGAGGGGGTGGGGGCCTTAGGTTGGGCTGGAGGCATTTCCCATGATTCTAGCCCCCTTGGGTGGGGCTTCTGAGTTTGGATCCCTGGGCCTGCGCCCTACACCTAGCCCTGGTTGGGCACAGAGAGCACGCTGCCCCCCCTTACTTCCCAGCCAGGGCCTGCCGGCTGGTCAGTGCTGGGGTGGAGCCAGGGTCCCAGAGGTGGTGTTACTGTAGGGGTACTTTGGCTCCTCTGCTCCTGCAGCTTTTCTGGTACCCAAGAAGGAGCCTCCCAGGGCAAAAACCCTTCCCCCCTTTTGTCCCTCGGCTGCCCAGTGGTGGAAACTAGTCAGTGGGTTTAAAGACCCGGTTCATGCCCTCCACAGCCTGCCAGGTCCTGAAGGGCCACCCCTCCTGGGCAGCCCAGGCCCTGTGCAGACAGCTGGGGGACGTTGGGGTTTGGGGTATTGTCTCTCTCAGCCCTCTGATCTCGGCTCTCTCTGGAATAAAGGATGAGGACACTTCCTGTTCAGAGTGAGGTCAACTTTGTACGTTTTCTGAACTCATGCCAGGTTTGGTCCGTGGGTAGCAATGAGCCTAATGATCAGACCGGCTCCAGCTGGGGGGAATGTGGGGACTCCAGGATGGGCTGCGCCCTGGAGACCAGGCCTGGCTGCGGAGGTGGGCAGCAACCCCAGAAGCCCTTGTAATGTGTCCTCCCACAGGGGAGCCAGTAGCCTTTGCCATGGAAGGTGGGCTGGAGGGTCTTGGCATGGTGCCAAGGAGGGGCAGCAGGTGTTCTCAGCCCTGGGTGTGCCAGGGCCTGTGCAGGGCCCTCCCAGCAGCCTGTCCCCGGGCAGTGGCCTGCCGCGCACTGCACAGCTCGTGAGCGGAGGTGGGATGTGAACCGCAGGCTAAGATGCCTGAGCCGTGGAGAAGGCTTCCTGGAGAAAATGCCTCTCAGGGTGAAGGGTAACAGGTCTTGTGAGGCTGCCAGGGCTGGGCCTGCAGGAGGGGTAGGAGCTCCCCGGGGGCTTCTGGGCCAGGCTGGAGTGGCGTAGGCCTGCTGCCCAGCTCTCCAGGCTGTTCTTGGATCCTGTCAGCTGCTCAGCCTCTTCCAGAGACAAAACAGGAATAATAGACATCATTAAACATACATGCGGCCCAGGCGGTAGGCGCGGTGGGCCGGGCCTCTTGTTCCCCCTCCCCCACGACACTGAGCTGCTCCTCCGGGCCAGCCATGCTGCTGCGGCAACCACAGGACCCTCGTTAGGCGGCATGCAGGCCCGGAGCAGGCCTCGGGACCCAGGTAAGGCAACCCTGGCCTGGGCCCTTGGGGTCTGCCTCTAGCCCTCACCCTCACGTTTGCAGGAGGGAAGGGGGCTTATGAGGTCCTTCTCTGGGCCTCAGTTTCTTCATTTATAAGATGGGCATGATGTCCATGCAGTCCCCCTGTTGGCATCACCGAGACAGCTCAGTGGTGTCGCTCAGCCCTCTTGCCAACTGCCGCAAGGCCTGGCCATGGGGTCCTCAGTGAGGTGTCTGCTGGGTGAAGGCTCTGCCACTTCCTGCCTTACAGGCAGGGGTGGGCCTGGGCTCACAAGGCGCCAGGTCTAGGCCGATGCTGTCCCCCGAGCTGGCTGAGGGCCATGAGGCCAGAGGTCTGGGGGTCAGAGCGGTGGTGTCGGGCTCCAGGGTTGCTCTTGTTTCCTGGGCTGGCTCTGTGCTCACACTTCAGGGCTGTCCGTGCCCTGTCAGCCCTCGGCCTTGGATCTGTGGCTGGCGTGGTTATGCCGTCTCTGCCTGAGAGAGCCAGAGGCCTGCTGCTGTGCTCACCGCCCCCAGCACCTCCCAAAGGTTCCTGTCCTCCCACCAGGTGAACTCCAAGGGGCCTGCCCCTGGCTGCCACCTGTTCCCATCCCTCCCCTGCCCTGGGCCTTCTGTGTGGGGAGGCTCTGCCAGACGGCTTGGTTGTCTTTGTGAAGGTCAACAGTGCTTCCTTCCAAGGCCGTTGCTGGGCCCCAGGCTGCCGCTGGGCCACAGGCCGCACTCCCAGAGGGGACCCTCCTGCAGCTTTAGAGTCAGGTGCAAAGGAGCCCAGGTGTGTTCGTCTCCACGCCCCTTCCTCTCCAGCTTAGCCTTCACAGGTCCTCATCAGAACCGTTTGGCAGGAAACCCAAAGCTCATCGGTCCTCGAGATCCCGTCCTGCCCCAGGAGAGCTGCTGGGGGACTTGCACCCCGGGGGGCGGGTGTCGCTCCCCAGCACTGACTGCCTCAGTGTTCCCCTCGGCAGCTCTTCCAAGCCTGCTCAGCTCCCCTTGAACCCTGGCTAGAAACCGCATCTCCAAACCCCCATTTACACCCTTTTCCCTCCTTGACAGAGAGCACCTCCTCATGCCACACCTCAAAGTCACAGCGCTCCACCTCCCTCCTGTACCTGTTCTCCTTAAAACAATTTTTTTTTTACTGATTTTAGACAGGAAGGGAGAGGGAGAGAGATAGAAACATCCATGATGAGAGAGAAGCATTGATCAGCACCCCGGGCATGTGCCCTGACAGGGAATCGAACCGTGACCTCCTGGTTCATAGGTTGATGCTCAACCCCTGAGCCACTCCAGCTGGGCTGGATCTGTTCTCTTGCTTTGCTAACTACAGTTGACCCTTGAAAGGCACAGGCTTGAACTGCATAGGTCCACTTGTCATGAATTTTTTCCAATAAGTATATTGGAAAAAAATTTGGATATTTGCAACAATTTGAAAAAACAGACAAACCTTATTATTTTCTTAATAAAATTTCCCTTTCTCTAGTCTACTTTATTGTAAGAATCTATACTAATAAAAGGGTAATATGCTAATTAGACCAGGAGACCAGCTGTGGAGGGCAGTTGGGGGCCATGAGGCTGGTAGGGGGAGCAGTTGGGGGTGAGCAGGCCAGCATGCAGAGTGGTTAGGGGCGAGCAGGCAGGCAGGCAGGTGAGCCGTTAGGAGCCAGTGGTCCCGGATTGTGAGAGGGATGTCCGACTGCTGGTTTAGGCCCGATCCCACGTGTCCCAGATTGGAGAGGGTGCAGGCCGGGTTGAGGAACACCGCCCTCCCGTGCACGAATTTCGTGCACCGGGCCACTAGTACAGTATGTAATACATATAACATACAAAATATGTCCATTGACAGTTTATGTTATCAAGAAAGCTTCCAGTCAAGAGTAAGCTATTAGTAGTTAAGTTTTGGGGGAGTCAGAAGTTGCACATGGGTTTTCTACTGCACTCCAGCCCGTGCTTTGTTCCAGGGGCAGCTGTAATCCAGGTCCATTTGCTCAGGCTGCCGGACACAGAACCACACACTGGGCAGCTTAAACAGTTATTGGGAGCTCCACTTGACTGTGACCGCCCCCCCCCCACCTCCCCTGGCACCCAGCCCTGTGCCTGGCACAGAACTTTGCTTCCTCACAGTTCCGGAGGGTAGAAGTCCAAGATCAAGTCATCAGCAGGGCTGGTTTCTCTGGTGGCAGCTCCCTTCTCTGGCAGCTTCCTATATAGTCTCAGGACCAGAATCTGAGGCCCCTTCTTGCTCTGTCTCTCTCTCAGGTGGTCTCACCCCCCCCCCCCCCCCCCCCTCCATCTGTGGATCCAAACTGCCTTCTTGACTCCCCACCTGGACATCCCATAGTCACCCCCAAACCTCCTTGTCCCAGACCAAACCTGTCAGGCTTCCATACCACCCACCTTGCCTCAGAGAATGATTCCCCAGTCCATTCAGCTGCACCAAGCCGACCCCAAGGGACCCAGGTTCCACCCTCACGCCAGCCCCACGCGGCCCCTCACTGAATGCATCCATGGCACTGTCACCGCTGTCCCAGACCAAGCCACTGTCCTCTCCTGCCTCCACTGTGCATCCTCCTTCACACAGCAGCTCAAGAGCTTTTTCCAGAACACCTTCCAAAAGCAATGTGAGGCCATGGTTGAGAACATGGACCAATTCCATTTCCAGCTGTGTGGCCTCAGACAACTCTCTAGACCTGGGCCTGTTCCGTCATCTATAGAGTGGGGAGGATAATGGTCCCTACTTCCTGAGGTCATCCTGGGGGGAATACGTAGTGTGTGGCCCAGTGGTTCCCAGCACAGGCTCCATTGCTTTCTCGCTGGGCTCTGGGCTGAGTGACCGAACCTCTTTAAGAACGAGCCCTTCATCTATAAAATGGGAACAGCAGCTCCCCAGTTACATAATGTGAGAATCTAGTGCGCTGTCGGAAAGCAGTCAGCACTGAGCCTGCACATAATAAAACTTGGCAGTGCTGATTATTTTTATTATTGTCAAATGCAAGTCTTGTCACAATACTCCTGACAGTGTTAAACCTCGCCACAACTCCCCACTGCTGCAGGGCTGGAGACCTGGGCTCTGCCCCAGCCTCCACAGCCTCATGGGCCGGGCCTCCCTGCCAGCCCGGTGCTCCTCCTGCTCGTGCCCGATCACCGCTCCTCACCACCTGGCCTTTGCACAGACTGTTCCATCTGCTGGGCACTTCCTTTCCATTTGATTAGCTCCTCTCATCCTTCAGATCACGGCTCAGGGTCCTCACCCAGGAGAACCTCCCTGGCCTTCCAGTGCAGGGTCACCTGCGTGCAGCCTGGCCGTCACAGCTCTCTCACACTGCAGTCTCCCCCTCTGCTTCAAGCCCCCGTGCCATGGGGAGCTCCACTTGACTGTGACCCCCCCGCCCCCCGGCACATAAGTGCACAGACAATACTTGAGGAATGAATGATACTTGTTCCCTGTCACCCCTCTGTGCTTGTTGCGGGGGCTGGGAGCCTGAGGGAGGAAGGATTCTGAATCCACCGGAGAAGGGGCAGCCCCAGTGGACTGGGGGCACTGCCTGGAGGCAAGTCTGGGCCCCAAAGACCAGAAAGGGTCCATGTGGGCAGCACGGCTGGCATGGATCAGTGGTTGAAACTGACCTATGAACCAGGAGGTCATGGTTCGATTCCTGGTCAGGGCACATGCCCAGGTTGCAGGCTCGATTCCTAGTGTGAGGCATGCCAGGCAGCTAATCAATTATTCTCTCATCATTGATGTTTCTATCCCTCTCTCTCTTTCCCTTCCTCTCAATAAAACATTTTTTTTTTTTAAAAAAAGAAAGGGTCATGTGGGCAGGCCCTGCTGCCAGCAGTCACCCAGGCCACCTTCCCAGAGCAGAGGGGAGCGCAGCCTGGAACCCCGACACCAGCAACAACCCCAGTGCACTTTGCTCCGGGCCAGGCACTGGGCCCTGCTCCGGTTTCTTTCTCAGTGCACTGAGCCCCGGGCGCAGGAGGCAGTCAGTGCCCACGTACAGGTGAGGAGCAGCGAGCAGCTGCATGGCTCACTGTGGTCAGAACCGGGCCTGACCCAGAGCTGAGCTGCCCGGCCACATCCCTGAGTGCATCTCTCACTGGAACAATGGGGCATCGCTGTAGGCCTCAGGCAAGCCTGTTGGCCACTTGCAGATGCTGGCCTCCCAGTTGTTCTGGACAAAGTCCAGGAGACCAAGCACCCCTCCCCCCACTTGGGGCAGGCAGGGGTGTGGCTGTGGAAGGTGCCCCTGGGCCCCAAATAGCCCGGCCCCCTCTCCCTCCTGTTTCCTCAATGTCACACGGATGTGGAGGGCAGGGTTGGACCCTGCGTCCTGACATTCTCCTGGTTGCTCCTCTGAAGGACTGTTTCCACTCACTCTCTCCAATTCCTTTTTCCTCTTTTTACTTTTAAATGTTACTTTTTTGTTTGTTCATTTGAATCAGAAATACACTCACATGTTTCAAAAATGAAGGCACAGAAAGGTTTATAACAAGATAACCACTCTCATCAATTTCTTGTGTATCTTTTCCAGTATTTCTACATATAAATAAGAGCAAATGTGAATTTATATGTGAATTTATATATATGTATCTATATAAATATATCTGTATTTCATAGAGGAAGGGAGAGGGAAAGAGAGAAAAACATCAATGATGAGAGAGAATCATTGATTGGCTGTTCCCTGCACATCCCCCACTGGGGATCAAGCCCACAACACAGGCATGTGCCCTTGACTGGAATTGAACCTGGGACCCTTCAGTCCACAGGCTGACGCTCTATTCACTGAGCCAAACCAGCTAGGGCTGATTTATATTTTTTATGCACATGCGCACACACACTTCTTACAAAAAGACACGCCTTGGTATATATCATAGACAACACACTGCGAGCAGATCCTGGGCACCCTCCCCCTTGGAACAGACTGACCTTTACGAATAGAGCACAGGCTCTGCGTGGTGGCTGTGCACAGTGCACTGGGAGCGCGCCGTGGGGTCCATGTCCATAGAGCTGGGTGAGCAGGCCATTCCCTCTGTGCACAGGCTCCTAGGATACATTCCCAGCAATGGGCTCCTCCATCCTCCCTTCTTTTTGGTTCCATCTTTATTGAGATACTAGAGGCCTGGTGCACAAAATTCATGCATGGGTAGGGTCCCTAGGCCTGGCTGGCAATCAAGGCCAATCTGTGGGGCAACCGGCAAGGCGATCAGGGGGGCCCCTCTGCTGCTGCCAGTTGCCTTCCTCTGTGGGGTGACCAGTGGAGCAATCGAGGGGCCCCCGCTGGCACCTGCCTTGGCTGGCCTGGGGCCCGCAGGCTGGGGGCAACTTCTGCGTTGAGCATCTGCTCCCTGGTGGTCAGTGCGCATCATAGCAACAGGTCGATTTGCATATTAGGCTTTTATTATATAGGACTAGAGGCCCGGTGCACAACATTCATGCACTGGGGAGGCGGGCCCTCAGCCCAGGCTGCGCCCTCTCACAGTCCAGGACCACTTGGGGGAGCAGGCCTAAGCTGCCAGTTGGACATCCCCCAAGGGGTCCTTAGCGCTGCCTGGGGGCTGGAGAGGCTCCTGCCACCGCCACTGCGCTCCCTGGGGGATCGGGCCCAAGCTGGCAGTCAGATATCCCTCTGGCAGCCCGGGAGCCCTCGGGGGATGTCCACTTGCCAGCGGGGAGCAGGCCTAAGCTGCAGTC
>NW_005362033.1:1473859-1479501 GCF_000412655.1 Myotis brandtii
GGCTGAAAGCAGGTATCTGGGGTTTATTTACCTTCTATAATTGAAACTTTGTAGCCTTGAGAGGAGCTCAGAGCCAGCCAGGGCGGGCGGGAGCGAAGCCTCCTTCTCGCTTCAGCTCCGTGGCCACGGCTGGCTGAAAGCAGGTATCTGGGGTTTATTTACCTTCTATAATTGAAACTTTGTTGCTTTGAGTGGAGCTCAGAGCCAACCGTGGCAGCTGGGAAGCTTGGCTTCCTCCATCATTGGGGCAACCAAGCCTCCTGCTTGCTCCATCTCCGTGGCTGCCAGCCGCCATCTTGGTTGGGTTAATTTGTATATAGTCACTCTGATTGGCTGGTGGGCGTGGCTTAAGGCGTAGCAAAGGTATGGTCAATTTGCATGTTTGTTTTTATTAATGTAGACTAGAGGCCCGTTGCATGAAGAGATTCGTGCAATAGGCCTTCCCTTCCCCTGGCTGCTGGCACCGGTTTTCCTCCGGCACCCGGGACCCAGGCCTTCGCTCCCACTGGAGCCTTCAGTCTTCGCTCCACCACTTCGCCCCTACGTATGCAAATTAACCGCCATCTTTGTTGGGTTAATTTGCATACTCTCATGATTGGCTGGTGGGCGTGGTGGAGGGGTGGTTAATTTACATATTTGTCTATTATTAGGTAAGATGCTCCCCATAGCACGTGACTGACCACAGAGTGTGCACGACACAGTGGTACTGGCTGTTCACAGGTGCACACATGCCCTGTGACCACTGCAGTCCTTCCTCCCTGGAACCCTCTCCTGTCAGGCTATCCCCTCATTCTGCCCTTGTCACTTACATAGCTGCTTCCAGTGGTCAGCTCTCTGTCCTCAGCTAACCTGACCCATGTGCCCATTTGCTGCAGCTGCCCTGCCCTCCTCTTCAGCCATTCATCTCTTTGAGCCAAACAGTGCAGCCCTAGCCAGTTTGGCTCAGTGGATAGTGAAGTGACCCTGGAGTTAAGAGCTGCAGGAGGAGAGGGAGGGGCCTCGGGTTCAATTCCGGTCAAGGGCACATACCTCAATTGCAGGCTCCATCCCCAGCCCTGGCCGGGGCGCATGCGGGAGGCAACCAATTGATGTGTCTCTCTCACATCCATGTTCTCTCTCTGTCTCTCGCCCTCCCTTCCACTCTCCTTAAAAATCAAGGGGAAAATAAGTCCTCAATGAGGCTGAACAACAGTGCGGGCCCAGGGCTCATTCCTCGGCCTGCGCTCCACCTGCACCTGTTCGCTGTGTCATCCTCCGGACTGCAGCTTCCCCACCAGCAAGGTGCCACTGACTCTCTAATTGATGTCATCAGCCTTGATTTCTGTACTCCACCCCCCTCCTCACCCCCCGGCAGTGCCTAACAGACATCTGAAACCAATCATCCAAAGCTGACATGGGTCTCTCCTCATATTAGCTATGGCCTCTCCGTCTTCGCCTTTGTTGATTACGGAAACCTCGGAGGTACCTGAGTCCCCAGTAAATCCTGTGGGCTCTGCCTGCTTATATGCTAGCACTTCTCTCCACCTCCGCTGCCCCAGCCCAGTCCAGGCCCATGGCAGCCCAGAAGGATCCTGTGAAGATTGAGGTCCAATCGCATCCCTTCTCTCCACCACGTCATGGCTCCAGCCTCACTCGCAGTCAGGCCAAGTCCTTGCTGGGGCCCACAAAGCCCTATACATCTGCCCCAGCTTCTACTTCACCTTCCACCTTCCCCCTGATGCACTCCAGTCCCCTGGCCTCGCCGTTCCTCCATCACCTCAGGACCATCCACTTCCCCCCCCCCCCGCCCCTCCCTCCCCTCCTGCAGCTCTTAACTCCAGGGTCACTTCACTATCCACTGAGCCAAACTGGCTAGGGCTGCACTGTTTGGCTCAAAGAGATGAATGGCTGAAGAGGAGGGCAGGCCTCGCCGTTCCATCACCTCAGGACCATCCACTTCCCCCACCCCCCGCCCCTCCCTCCCCTCCTGCAGCTCTTAACTCCAGGGTCACCTCCCAGCGAGTGGTCCCCATCCTGTTCGCTGTTGCACACACCTGCTTCACGCCCCTCCCCTGCTTTATTTCAATCCCAGCACTTATCACCACTTGACCAATCACATCTCTTGCTCATTTTCCTTGTTTGTGATAACCCCCATCCACATGGACCCCACAAGGGTTGGGTTTTTATGTCTTGTTCTTAGCTGTAAGCCCAGTAAGATAGAGCCTGGTGTGTAGCAGGCTTTCAACAAATACTTCTGAATGAGTCAATGAATGAGTGACCAGGCAAATGTGTGCTGGCTCAGGGCCTGAGGGTCAGGGCAGGGCTAACTGAGGAGCCCAGCTCCCCTCCCCCATGATGGCCAAGGACCCAAGAGCCTAGCAAGGAAGGTGGCTTTGGAACCACCCAAGGCCTGGGTCCAAGCCCAGTTCTACCCTCCCCAGCAGGCTGACCTTGAACAAGTCACATGACCTGTCAGAGACCGTTTCCTTATCCGGAGAATGGAGATGATAGTTTCCCACCCAGGGGCCTATTGCGAGAAATGCATGATAGTAGTGGCCTAGGCTCAATTTGAAAGCCGGCTCCAGGAGGGGCAGGGTGGCCGTTGGCATCTCCGGGCTCAGACAGAATGACCCCCCCTACCCTCTGTTTTCCCTCAAGTGGGCAGCATCCACAGCCCAGAACTAGGCAGAATGGGCAGCAGAGAAGGAGGTGATGGGGGAGTGGATGCCCCTCAAAATCTCACACTGCAGGAGGCCCAGCTTTTTGCATGAGCCCCACCCTGGAAGCCACCTGATTGCTCTAGTTTCTATCAACTTCCCTTCCGCTCCCTGGGGGTTGCCTGCAGCAGGGGCCAGCAGCCCCTGGCATGACCCTACCCAGCAGCTCCATCAGGTCTTGCTTCCTCCTCGTGAAGGCCACAGGGCACAGCTTATTACTCCCATCCTATGGATGAAGAAAGTGAGGCCCAGCGAGGTGAAGGGCTTTCCAGAGCCACACGGACAGTCAACGACGAGCTGGGGCCAGAGCCAGGCCTGACCCACCCTGTTTCTGCTCCCTCAGCCCCTGGCATGTGCCTCAAAGGCTCTGCTGGAGTCCCACGGAGATGCCCACCTTGTCCTGCCTTCCGAGCCCACAGCCTTGCTCTCCCCAGTGCATTATTCATGCTCCCAGAGCCAGCCAGCTCCAGTTACACGGACCAAAGCCCTGGGCACCTGCGCCGCCTCCCCTCCTCCCCTTCCCAGGACATGGAGGGTCCAAGGCTCCTCTCCAAGGCAACTGGGTGGGTCTGAGCACCCCACTCTGGCTCAGGAGATGCAGCTCCGCCCCCACCGACTCCACATGTGCTGGTAGTTAGGGCGCGCTGCCCCTCTCTGGGGCTGGGTCACCCAAGCGCTCCCTTCAGGGGGCTGAGCCAGCGGAGGCCCCGGAGTGGGTGGCCGTGTCAGCAGGGGGTCTTCATCGCGCCTTCAGGCCAAGATGGCCTCCCCCAGCGCAGGCCTCCCGGCTCCGGGTAAACAACACCCACGCACTTTCCACCGCCGCTCGAGGGTGAAACCCAAGGCGGAGGCTCAAGGAGATGAATTATGGATCCGCCTCCTGGGAACTGTCCCTCCCAGGCCACCAGGCCAGTCCGAGGTGCAGCGCCCAGGCCGCTCTGCAGCCGCGGCGGGAGGCCCAGCAGGACCCCGTCTCCAAGCCCCTGAACTTGGACACCGGCCCCGGCTGGTGGGGAGCAGGCCGCCACCATGGCCGACGAGGAGAAGAAAGCCAAGAAGAAGAAGAAGAAGGGGCAGGAGCCGGAGAAGCCCAAACGGAGCCTGAAGGGGACCTCCCGGCTGTTCATGGGCTTCCGTGACCGCACGCCCAAGATCTCCAAGAAGGGCCAGTTCCGCAGCGCGTCCGCCTTCTTCTGGGGCCTGCACACCGGCCCGCAGAAGACCAAGCGCAAGAGGAAGGCGCGCACGGTGCTGCAGTCCACGTCCAAGCTCATGACGCAGATGCGCATGGGCAAGAAGAAGCGCGCCATGCGGGGCAAGAAGCCGTCCTTCATGGTCATCCGCTTCCCCGGCCGCCGGGGCTACGGCCGCCTCCGGCCCCGGGCGCAGTCGCTCAGCAAGGCCTCCACGGCCATCAACTGGCTCACCAAGCGGTTCCTCATCAAGAAGGCCGAGGAGTCGGGCAGCGAGCAGGCCGCGGTGGACGCCTGGCTGAGCCGCTCGGGCTCCCACGTGGGCTCCCGCAAGCTGCCCTTCCCCTCGGGCGCCGAGATCCTGCGGCCGGGGGGCCGCCTGCGGAGGTTCCCGCGCAGCCGCAGCATCTACGCGTCGGGGGACCCCGTGGGCTTCCTGCCCTTCGAGGACGAGGCCCCGTTCCGGCACGCGGGCTCCCGCAGGTCGCTGTACGGGCTGGAGGGCTTCCAGGACCTGGGCGAGTACTACGACTACCACCGCGAGGGCGACGCCTACTACGACCAGCGGTCGCTCTCCCAGTACGAGGAGCAGGACCCGGGCCTGGCCCCCTACGGCCCCCCCTACGGCCCCTACAGCGCCTACGCCCCCTACGACGCCTACGTCCCCTACGACCCCTACGGCGCCTACAGCCCCTACAGCGCCTACGGCCCCTACAGCCCCGCTTGGCCGCCGTATGGAGACCACGCTCCCGGGTACCCGCCCGAGGACCCCTACGACCACTACCCCATGGACTACTACGGGGGCCCCTACTACCCCACGTCTGCCTACGGCTACAGTTACGGCTACGAGGATCACGAGCCCCCCTACGCGCCCCCAGGGGGGTACGCGTCTCCCTACAGCTACTACGACAGCGAGCCGTACCCGCAGGCCTACTACCTGGACCCCTTTGCACCTTACGATGCGCCATACCTGCCCTATGACCTCCCGTACGATGTCCCCGCCTGGGAGCCCTACGGGGTGCCCTATGAGGCCCCCTATGGCCTCCCCTACGCCGAGGGCATCTATGGTGGCGGGGACCAGGCCATATACCCTCCTGAAGTGCCCTATCTGTACCCGGAGGAGCCGGCCTTTGCATACCCGTGGGTGCCACCACCCATCATGTCACCCCACAACCCCTACGCCCACCCCATGGATGACATCGCGGAGCTGGAGGAGCCGGAGGAGGCGGCCGGGGAGCGGCAGGGCACCTCCTTCCGCCTGCCCAGCGCCAGCTTCTTCGAACAGCAAGGCATGGACAAGCCCGCCAGGTCCAAGCTCTCCCTCATCCGCAGGTTCCGCCTCTTCCCGCGGCCCCAGGTGAAGCTGTTCGGGAAGGAGAAGCTGGAGGTGCCCCTGCCCCCCTCCTTGGACATCCCCCTACCCTTGGGGGAGGAGGAGGAGGAGGAGGACGAGGAAGAGGTGCCCCCGGTGCGCACCGGGCCCTACGCCCACCCCTTCTGGGGCTTCCTCACGCCGCGCCAACGCAACCTGCAGCGGGCCCTGTCGGCCGGCCCCAGGTGAAGCTGTTCGGGAAGGAGAAGCTGGAGGTGCCCCTGCCCCCCTCCTTGGACATCCCCCTACCCTTGGGGGAGGAGGAGGAGGAGGAGGACGAGGAAGAGGTGCCCCCGGTGCGCACCGGGCCCTACGCCCACCCCTTCTGGGGCTTCCTCACGCCGCGCCAACGCAACCTGCAGCGGGCCCTGTCGGCCGCCT
>NW_005362033.1:1480411-1481946 GCF_000412655.1 Myotis brandtii
GCCTCAGCCCCAGCGCCCATCCTCGCCGTGGCCAGGCCGGGCAGGCAGCCGCCGGGGCTTCTCCAGGCCACCGCCTATACCCGAGAACCCCTTTCTCCAGCACCTGGGTCCCGGGCCGTCCCGGGACTCCCCGCTGGAGGACGCAGACCCTGCCGTGACTGGCGTCTTCCTGGGGAGACACCATGACCCGGGGCCTGGAGAGCTCACCAAATCGGCCAGCCCCAGCCCTGAGAAGCCCAAAGAAGAGGCCTCCCCCGGGAACCCCCGGCCAGTAGCAGAGCCTGAGCCCCCAAGCCCAGAGCCCCCCAAGAACTCTCTCCCAGAGCAGAAGGTGCTAAGGCTCAGCCTCTCCCACCCTCTGGCCGCTCGAGATAGGATGAGGGCCACGTGGCCACCATGGCGCCGCTGGGGAACACTGCCCAGTGCCCCAGCCCCCTTGAAGCCCACTGGTGCCCCAGGGCCCCTGCCCAGGGCAGGTGAGCGGCACCAGGCAGGTCCTGGGCGTCTTGCTGTAGTCCTGCCTCGGGTACAAAAACCAAGCTCTCTCCAGCGCGCTGGTCCTGCCACCCTGCAGCCCCCCACCCAGCTGACCAAGGACCCAGAACCCAGCCTTAAGCCAAGAGCCTGGAGTCTGCTCTGGGCCTCTCTCTGGCTGCCAGCGGGGACCCACCGGCCCTGGCCACGAGCACCTGCCTGCCCCGCTTCCTGCCGCCTGGGCCCCGAAGCTGCCTTTCTGCCCCATGGGGGCCCCTGGGAAGAGGTTGGCCTCAAAAGCTGGTGGAACAAGGTATGGGGGCACAGGTCAGAGGGAGGCTTGGGGGTTCTGTCCTGGGGAACAGCGCCCTTGTGAGCGGCTGCCTCGGGCCTCAGGACCCATCTGTAACTTGGAGAGAACAGCCCCGGGCTTCCCAAGCCTCTGGAGCCTTGAACAAGGGATGCCCAGCGCAGACAGGCACCGGAACCTCCTTCCAAGTCCCTGTGGGGAAGGGATCTTGTCATCGCCATCCCCAGCTGCCTCAGAGATCTGGGCTGAGGACAAAACTGCAGGACTTGTCTGCCCACCCTGACCCACCCACATTCCCATTCATACTGTTCCTCTCGCTTCCTCCGGACCCTCCCTCCAATTGGAGTCTTCGCTCTCTCTGGGGTTCCTGCATAAGGGCAGTTTCTGGGCTGCGGGATTCTAGACTATCTGAGGTGAGGGCTCAGGAACCAAACTCCCAGCCCCTTCATTGCACAGTGGGTCACAGTGGATCAGGGCTGGCAGAGCCAGTGTGCCTCTCCAGTCTGGCCCCCTGTAGGGTGAGGGGCAGGCAGTTTTCTGAGGGGTGCCAAGCCCAGGCCTGGCTGCCATGCTCATGCTGGAATGTGAGCCCAGTGGCCCGTCAGCAAAGGGGGAGTGGTCACCGGAGCCTCCCCCGGGACGCCTGGGGCGGGCGGGACACGTAGGGGCAGCAGGCGGTTTTCAACCTATGCAGACCGGTGCCCGTGGAGCGGGCAGCCAGCGAGCCCAGCCATGGCAACCGGGGCGGCCT
>NW_005362033.1:1482018-1485339 GCF_000412655.1 Myotis brandtii
CGGGTGCCCAGAGCCGTGTGGGCCACAGCGTTGCGGGAGCGGGCCACAGGGCGCCCTGGGGTGAGGGGCAAGGATGCCTGGGCCCTCCTCACCCTCGAATACGTGAGTGGCTGAATTATTCAGGGTTTGCGGCCACTGGCACACATGGGCAGGCTGGTGGGCGGGAGGCCAGGGCCCAGGGTGATACTCCCTGTGGCCTCCTTAGCACAGAGCGTCCCCTTTCTGGTGTCCCCTTTCCTCGCCGTCAGGGAGGGGTGTGGGCCGGGCCTGAGAGGCTGGAAAGGCAAGGCGCACACGTGTGCTCTCAGTCACGTGGGTCACGTGCATGCATGTGTGCCTGGGTGTACCACAGCCAAACAAGGGAAGCATGTGTGTGTGCGCGAACGCGTGTGCGTATATGTGTGTGTGTGTGCGTGCGCGCGTGTGTGCATGTGTGTGTGTGTGTGTGCGTGCGCGCGCGCGTGTGTGTGTGTGCGCGCGCGCATGCACCAAGGTCTAAGCAGCTGTGGCATCCGTGGGGTCCTGCGTATGCACATAGTCAGGCACAGTGGAGACCTTCAGCCCAAAGATGGCATCGGGACTTTTGTCTCAAGACCCCAGGTGTGGGGACAGCCCAGGTGTCCATGCACATGAGAATGTGGACATTGAGAGCATGTGCCTCAGCGAGGCAACACAGGCCTTCACACATGTCAGTAGGCATCTTGCAAGACCCAGGTGTTCATGGGAGTTGTGTGACCTGTAAATGCCGTTGCGTGTAGGTCTGTGCGTGTGGGTCTTCATGTTTGCCCAGCCTGGGCACTGGGCACGTGCAGGGGCAGCAGTGGTCCCCAGTCTCTGCAGACTGGTGCCCGTGGAGTCTTGATCTTCCTGGAGGCCCCATGCACCCAGATACAGATGTTCAAGTTGTCACTTGGGGTCCAACCTGAAAGGGTGTCCGCACTGGGAGAGCTCCCGGCAAGGCAGTGGGAGCAGTGCCCACGGGCAGGACTTGGGGGCACACAGGACCACACGGGCAGAGGGCAGCCGTGTGTCCCTGACGGGCTCCACAGCCCCTGGCATTCCAGGACAAGGAGGCCCCAGGACCCAGCTGGCTGTACTTAGGGCTCCTCCTTCACAACAGGAGCAGGTCCCAGTTGTGTCCACGCCAGGGGGCCACGCGTGGGCCCCTCCCACTGGTGACCAGAGGACTCTCTCTCATAGATGCACTCCATCCGCAACCTGCCGTCCACGCGGTTCCTGGAGCAGCACCGGGAGGACGGTGTGGAGGACATGACGCAGCTGGAGTGAGTGGTTGGATGGCAGTTGGTGAGGGGGTCTCGGGGGGTCGCCACACTCCCAGCTGGAGCACCCCCTCTTACCAGGGGTGCCTCTCATCTCCTGGAATGTGTTCAGAGCCTGTTTTCTCATCTGCAAAGTGAGGGCCATACAGTGTCACAAAAGCCAGAAGCCAGCACAGCTCTGCCGTCAGATGGGCCTGGGCTCAATCCCAGCCCCGCCACTTAGCAGCTGCAGGACTGTGGGCGAATCACTTCACCGCTCTGTGCCTCCGTTTCTCATCTATAAGACGGGAGTGGGGATGGCTATGTGTCGAGTAACACTCCCTCCACGTTTTGCGTGGGGTAGGGGGGATGGCTATGGTTATGAGTGTGCTGGCACATTGGAGGTGCCCAAAGCGAAGGGCTGTGCTGGTCCATATCATTATCCAATTATGGTGACTCAGTCCTCATATCTGCTAAGAGCATCGCCAACCCAGTGAGTGAGGTAGGGCCAGTGCTAGTAATCATACCCATTGGACAGATGAAGAAACTGAGGCACAGAGGTTAAGTAACTTCCCAAGGCCTCATGGTTGGTTAGTGTCAGAGATCAGACTTTCTGGCCAAGGCCCTGCACTGGGGGACAGTGGGCCCTGACTGCCCTTCTTCCTGCTTTCCCAGAGACCTCCAGGAGACCACTGTGCTGTCCAACCTCAAGACCAGATTTGAACGGAACCTCATTTACGTGAGTTGTGGGGTGGCTCTGCCCTGGGCTCGGGTCTGGCCGGCAGCTGACTCTTTGTCTCCTGGGGCCTGGTGGGTAGCATAGATGTCTCCTGCTGGGCCCCAGACTAGTGGCCGCTGGCTTCACCTCTGAGGTGTCTGCTATTTGAGCAAAACCGACTAGAGCCTGGGGCCCTGACCTCCAAGGTCCTAAGCGTAGAGTCTTAGATTGGTAGGTGCCAGGGGCAGCGACCTGGAGACAGGAAGCCCAATGACAAGGCTCGCAGAGTCCTGGAGTCCACAGACCCGGGTCCCAGGAGGGGCTGCTGAGGGGAAGATGGGAGCAGAATGGCAGAACGGAGCCCCGAACCACAGCGCAGGCATCGGGGTCACCCAGGAGGCTGGATACCTCAGAGCGCCCTGCACTCCCAGCCCCTGCCTCGCCAGGCAGTGGAGGTTGGGCCTTACGGCGAGGCGCAGTGCCAGGAGGTAGGCCAGCTAACAGCCTCCTTGCAGAACGATGACTGTGGGGCTTTATGCTTGGCCTCTCCCAGCCTCAGCCTGGGGCAGAGCTGGGAATCCCACTGCCAGGGCGGAGGACCCATCAAGCTTTTAGAGGGCCCAAGGTTCGAACACTGAGGTCAGGCAGCCAGACATTTGTCCCCATGGACACGGTTCCAGGCTTCCAGGGGCCGGGAGGGACACAGGGCTGCGAGGAACCACGGGCACTGAGGCCGCTGTCTGCACAGCAGACCTACATCGGCAGCATCCTGGTGTCGGTGAACCCTTACCGGATGTTCGGAATCTACGGGCTGGAGCAGGTGCACCAGTACAGTGGGCGGGCCCTGGGAGAGAACCCCCCGTGAGTACATCCTGGACTGGGCTCTCCCGGGTCTCTGTCTGAGCTTGGTGAGCATCGGGCTGCCCCTCAGCCGGCGGTCAGGGCTGACGGCAGTCGGCAGCCCACCTGCTCAGCCCACACTATTTCCCCGAGCCTGGCCATAGCCCTGCTGGGCTGGAGGCTACTGTGGCTCAGACCACCGGGGTGGGGTCAGGGGGGGATATTTCCTCAAGGATGGGGGGTGGAGCAGGCTTGGCTGGACAGAGATGCCACCCCACCTGCCCTCTGGGAGGTTTGGAAGCACCCCCTTGCCTCCGTCTCTCCAGGCATCTCTTTGCAATTGCAAATCTCGCCTTCGCCAAAATGCTCGATGCCAAACAGAACCAGTGCATAATTATCAGGTGAGCAGCATAATTACCAGGTGAGCAGCAGGCCAGGCTGAGGGCCTCTGTGCATGTGTGGAGGGGACATATGGGGGCTGCTGTGGGGCCGGGGGGGGGGGGC
>NW_005362033.1:1485386-1488563 GCF_000412655.1 Myotis brandtii
GGCCGGGGTGGGGGGGTCACTCGGCTTCTCTGGGCCGGCCAGCCCGCCCATGTCCTCTTGTGTCATGGCGGCGTCATGGGAGCCGGGAGAGGCAGTGAGCCGGCTGGAGCTCACTCTGCCCCTTTGCCTGGTCAGTGGCGAGAGCGGCTCTGGAAAAACTGAGGCCACAAAGCTGATCCTACGCTACCTGGCCTCCATAAACCAAAAACGGGGCATCATGCAGCAGGTGAGTCTTCCTAAGGTCCTCAGCTGAGCACCCCTTGTGCTCCCCAAAAGATGAGATTTCTTGGCTCCACTTGAAGGTTGGGGAGGCTGAGCCCAGGGTTGCACCGAGAGTTCTCTTAGGACTTGGGGCTCTCTCTCCCCTCCCAGGGAGCACCTGCGGGGGAGCCCTCCTGGGCCTGGCTAGGGTAGAGGCCATGTGGGCGAGGGGAGTCACCCTCCTCCTCCTGCCTGGCCTCACCTTCCTGCTGTGGCTCCTGGTCAGTAGTGAAAGAGGCAGGAGAGGCCTGAGTGTGGGTGGGGCCAGTAGGTGCTGGGACACTGAGGAAGCCTGCAGGGTTGGAGGTCTGCTCAGAGTGCAAGTCCTCGGAACCGGAGAATGAGGGAGGTTTCCCGAGGACCTACTGTGTGCGGGGCCTGAGCTAGGTCTGGGGAGGCAGGCAGCAGCAACACAGACTGACTCATGTTCCCACCTTCGTGGGAATTTCATTCTAGTGGAGGAGACAGAAAAATAATACACAGGGTGATAAGTGTGGAGAAACAAGCAGGGAGGAAGATGGGGAAAGGGAGTGGGCCCTGAGGGCCCTGAGGGGAGGAGCAGGCAGGCAGAGAAGCAAGTGCAAAGGCCCTGGGGCAAGCAGGTCTGGTGTGCTCAGGACACAGCGTGGCAGCATGGAGTCCAGCTGAGGGAGGGCCGTGGCTCAGGCCAAGGAAGTAGACCCCAGGGCAGTTCAGAGGCCAGCAGTGACTTCCTGACTCCCAGACTAAGGGACAGTACAGGCCACAGACAAGGTTGTAATAGAGGGCGCAGCCTAAAGGCAACCCCAGGCATTTGGCCTGAGCCACAGGCAGCACAGGGCTGCCACCAGCTGGCTGAGCAGGGCTGCAGACAGAGGACAATGGTGCCGTGAGGTGTCTGCTGGGCATCCACAGACACGGCAGGGGAGGTGGTGGTGCACCATGAGCCTGGAGCTCTGGGCAAAGGCCCATCAGCTCAGAACCTGACTCTCAGACTCCCCGCCCTGGGCCCATGAAGGTTTCTAAGTGGCCACAGTGACGCAGCCAATGGCAATCTCAGCAGGTGATCTTAGGGGCATCAGGCAGAGGCTGCTCAGCCCTCAGGGGGTAGCGGGTCCAAAGGGTACTTCCTGGCGGGCCCCTCTGCTGCCTCCCTTGGCCTTGGCAGCCCCTCCCATCAGCCTGAGTCTCCTGGTGGCTAAGCAGACCTTCCCTCTGCTCTAGGCAGGGTTTTCCAAGCCTCTAAGGTTAGACTCCTGGAAGGACTGGCTAGGTAGGCACGCCAGTGTGCACACGGGGCCCTCCTGCGGAGGGAGATGACTGAGGGCAGAGGGGCTGGGATGGGGTCTGGCAGAGCGCTGTCCTGCAGGCCCAGGGCGGATGCTTGGGCTGCGGACATGGCAGGTCTGCGGCTTTCTGTGCTGGCTTGAGTCTGCGAGCGGGGACACCGTGGGCTTACTTCACAGCCACTACTCACCCCTGCTTGTGGATCGCACAGGCCTGCCTGGGTCCGTTTTAGGCATGGCGGAATCCAGGCTCTATTTTTTTTTGAAGTATCAAGTAACTACTTTATTATTTATTTCATTTTATTTTATTTTTTGTAGCTATTTCTGCTTGTTTTTTGTTTTTTAATCTTTATTGTTATGACCTCTCTCCCGATTTTTTTTGAGGGGGGAGGCAACCAAAATTTTTGATGGCCTTGTTTAAAAAAAAAACTTTATTGTTGAAAGCAGTACATATGTCCCCCCTTTTCCCCCATTGACCCCCTCCAGCCCACTCCCGGCCCCCACACCACACCTTCACCACCCTGTGGTCCCTGTCCATGGGTTATGCATATATGCCGACAAAGACTTTGGCTGATTACCTCCCACCCTCCCCCCGCCTTCCCTCCGAGACTCCGCACTCTGTTCCATGCTTCCATGTCTCCGGATCCACTCCGTCCATCAGTTTATTTTGTTACTCAGATTCCACATGAGTGAGATCGTGTGATACTTGTCTTTCTCTGACTGACGTATTTCACTTAGCATGATACTCTCCAGGCTCCATGCTGTCTCAAAGGGTAAGAGACCCTTCTTCTTTACTGCTGCATAGTATCCCATGGTGCAAATGTACCACAGCTTTTATGCACTCATCTACTGATGGGCACTTGGGCTGTTTCCAGACCTTAGCTATTGTGAATTGTGCTGCTATGAACGTAGGTGTGCACACATTCTTTCTGATTGGTGTCTCGGGTTTCTTATAATATACACCTAGAAATGGGACCACTGGGTCAAATGGCAGTTCCATATTTAATTTTTTGAGGAAACTCCATACTGTTTTCCACAGTGGCTGCACCAGTCTGCATTCCCACCAGCAGTGCACGAGGGTTCCCTTTTCTCCACATCCTCGCCAGCACTTGTCGTTTGTTGATTTGTTGATGGTAGCCATTCTGACAGGTGTGAGTTGATACCTCATTGTCGTTTTAATTTGCATCTCTCTGATGATCAGTGACTTTGAGCATTTTTTCATATGTCTCTTGGCCATCTGTATGTTCTCTTTGGAGAAATGTCTATTTAGGTCCTTTGCCATTTTTTAATTGGATTGTTTGTTTTCCTTCTTTAAGTTGCATGAGTTCCTTATATATTTTGGAAATTAACCCTTTATCAGATGGATCATTGCCAAATATGTTTTCCATGCAGTGGGCTTTCTTGTTTTGTTGATGGTTTCTTTTGCTGTGCAGAAGCTTTTCATTTTGATGTAGTCCCATTTGTTTATTTTCTCCTTAGTTCCCTTTGCCCTAAGATGTATCCATAAACATATTACTATGAGAGATGTCTGAGATTTTGCTTCCTATGGTTTTTTCTAGGACTTTTATGGTTTCACAACTTACATTTAAGTCTTTCATCCATTTTGAGTTTATTCTTGTGTATGGTGTAAGTTGGTGGTCTAGTTTCCTTT
>NW_005362033.1:1488752-1514620 GCF_000412655.1 Myotis brandtii
TGCATGTATCTGCCCAATTTTCCCAACACCATTTATTGAAGAGACTGTTTTGACTCCATTGTATGCTTTTGCCTCCTTTGTCAAATATTAATTGAGCATAATGGCTTGGGTCGATTTCTGGGGTCTCTGTTCTGTTCCATTGATCTATATGCCTATTCTTGTGCCAGTACCAGGCTGTTTTGATTACAGTGGCTTTGTAGTATAACTTGATATCTGGTATTGTGATTCCTCCAACTTTGTCACAAGATTGCTGCAGCTATTCAGGTCTTTTTTGGTTCCATATAAATTTTTGGAGTATTTGTTCTAGATCTGTGAAATATGATGTTGGCATTTTAATAGGGATTTCATTGAATCTGTAGATTGCCTTGGGTAATATGGATGTTAATTTTAATGATGTTAATTCTACCATCCATGAACACGGTATATTCTTGCACTTGTTATATATTCCTCTATCTCTTTTTTCAACATCCTGTAGTTTTCTTAGTACAAGTCTTTTATCTCCTTGGTTAAATTTTTTCCTAAGTATCTTATTTTATTGTTGTTGTTGCAATGGTAAATGGGATTGTTTGTTTAGTTTCTCTTTCTGAGAATTCATTATTGGTGCATAAAAAAGCCATTGATTTTTGGGTGTTGATTTTGTATCCTGCTACATTGCTTTTATCATGTTGAGATATTCTCCCTCTATTCCCACTTTGCTGAGAGTTTTTTTTTTAATCAAAAATGGGTGTTGGATTTTGTCAAATGCGTTTTCTGCATCTATTGATATGATCATATAATTTTTGTCTTTCAATTTGTTTATGTGATTTATCACATTAATTGATTTGCGAATATGTACCAGCCTTGCATCCCTGGAATAAATCCCACTTGGTCATGGTGTATGATCTTTTTAATATGTTGCTGGATGTGATTTGCTAATATTTGTTGAGGATTTTAGCATCTATGTTCATCAGGAATATTGGCCTGTAATTCTCTTTCTTTGTAGTGTCTTTACCTGGTTTTGGAAGCAGGATAATGTGGGCCTCAGAAAAAGAGCTTGGGAGTGTTCCTTCCTCTTGGATTTTCTGAAATAGTTTGAGGAGTATAGGTGTTAGCTCTTCTTTGAATGTTTGGTAAAACTCCCCTGTGAAGCTGTCTGAACCCGGGTTTTTGTTTGCTGGGAGTTTTTTGATTACTGCTTCTATTTCATCAGTTATTGGCTTATTCAGGTTCTCTGATTCTTCCTGATTCAGTTTTGGGAGATTGTATTTTTCTAGGAATTTGTCCATTTCATCCACATTGTC
The DNA here is from genome assembly GCF_000412655.1 of Myotis brandtii. Classification (NCBI taxonomy): domain Eukaryota; kingdom Metazoa; phylum Chordata; class Mammalia; order Chiroptera; family Vespertilionidae; genus Myotis; species Myotis brandtii. The sequence continues at coordinate 1,490,033 of NW_005362033.1, forward strand.
CAGCTTGTTGGCATATAAGTTGTTCATAGTATTTTCTTACAATCTTTTGTATTTCTGTGGTGTCAGTGGTTACTTCTCCACTTTCGTTTCTGATTTTATTTATTTGGGTCCTCTCTCTTTGTTTCTTGATGAGTCTGGCTAAAGGTTCATCAGTTTTGTTTATCCTTTCAAAGAACCTGGTCTTGGTTTCATTTATTATTATTACTTTTTTAGTCTCTGCCATTTATTTCTGCTCTAATCTTTATTATTTCCTTCCCTCTACTTACTCTGAGCTTTTCTTGTTGTTCTCATTCTAGTTCTTTAAACTGTAGGGTTAAATAGTTTATTGTAAATTTTTCTTGTTTTTTGAGGTAGGCCTGTGGTGCTATGAACTTCTCTCTCAGGACTGCTTGTGCTGTGTCCCAGAGATTTGGGGTTGTTGTGTGTTCATTTTCATTTGTTTCCAGAAAGTTTGTTATTTCTTTCTTGATCTCGTTGATAACCCATTCATTGTTTAGCCTCCATGTGTTTGGATGTTTTTATTGTAGTTGATTTTTAATTTCATTCCATTGTGGTCTGAGAAGATGCTTGATATGATTTCAATCTTCTTGAACTTGTAGAGACTTGTTTTGTGTCATAACATGTGGTCTATCTTTGTGAATGACCCATGTGCACTTGAGAAGAATGTATATTCTGCTACTTTGGGGTGAAATGTTCAATAAATGTCAATTAAATCCATCTGATCCAGTGTGTTCTTTAGAGTCACTGTTTCCTTGTTAATTTTTTGTCTGGAAGATCTATTCAGTGAAGTCAGAGGGGTGTTAAAGTCCCCTACTATGGCTGTATTGTTGTCGATCTCTCTGTTAAAGTCCTCTAGAAGTTTTTCTGTTTGTTTGTTTTGTTTTAATATATTTAAGGCCGAAACCGGTTTGGCTCAGTGGATAGAGCGTCAGCCTGCGGACTGAAAGGTCCCAGGTTCGATTCCGGTCAGGGGCATGTACCTGGGTTGCGGGCACATCCCCAGTAGGAGATGTGCAGGAGGCAGCTGATCGATGTTTCTCTCTCATCGATGTTTCTAACTTTCTATCTCTCTCCCTTCCTCTCTGTTAATATATTTAAGTGCTCCTATATTGGGTGCATATACGTTTACTAGGGTTATATCCTCTTGTTGGATTGATCCCTTTACTATTACTAGTGACCTTTGTTGTCTCTTGTGATGGCCTTCATTTTAAAGTATTTTATCGGATATGATTGCTACTCCAGCTTTTTTTAATTTTCCATTTGCATGGAACATTTTTTCCATCCTTTCACTCTCATCCTGTGTGTGTCTTTTGTTCTGAGGTGGGTCTCTTGTAGACAGCATACAGTTAGGTCATGTTTTTGTATCCATTCAGCTACCCTATGCTTTTTGATTGGGACATTGAATCCATTTACATTTAGGGTTATTACTGATAGCTAGTTTATTGCCATCTTAATTCCTTATGCCTAGGTTTCTCTCTCTCTTCTTCTCATTACAGCAGTCCCTTTAGCGTTGCTTGTAATACTGTCTTAGTGGTGATGAACTCCTTTAGTCTTTTTTTTTTTTTTTTTTTTTTTTTTTGGGAACCTTTTTTTTATTTTGAGTGATAGCCTTGCTGGATATAGTAATCTTGGTTTTAGATCCTTGCTTCCCATTACCTTGAGTATGTCATGCCATTCCCTTCTGGCCTGTAGACTTTCTGATGAGAAATCAGATGACAGCCTTAAGGGAGCTCCTTTGTAGGTAACAGTTTGCTTTTTTCTTGCCGCCTTTAAGATTCTCTCTTTGTCTTTAATTTTTGGCATTTTAATTATGATGTGGCTGGGCCTGGGCCTGGGCCTGTTTGGGTTCTTCTTGCTTGGGACTCTCTGTGCCTCCTGAACTTGTGTGACTTTTTCCTTCACCAGATTAGGGAAGTTTTCTGCTATTATTTCTTCAGGCACGCAGAATCCAAGGTCTTAACCAATGTCCCCTGTCCTGGCTCCACCCTCCCCCAGTTATGGGTGTCATCCTCAACCAGTCTCCCATTGGACAGCAAGATGGTGCCATGAACCTCAACCCACACCTCCCAACAAGCCAGAAAAAGTCTCAGGCCTGTCTCTTGTTGGGCAGATTTTGCCACGTGTTCTGACTGGACCCTGTCATGCTGAGGCTTCTCTGGCTGAGGCCTGGGCCACAGGGCTGAGAATATGACATGGAAACCCCAAGATGGGGACTGGCTGGATCCTCTGCACCCCAAACCACAGGCACCACCCCACCTGGGGGCTGGGCTGATGGCACCACATGGCCAGATGTTTACCCACCTGATTTACCTGTCCTTGCCCCTGGCCGCTGGCCATGTGCCCCAGCCCTGCAGTGGGCACTAGGAACAGAAAAGCAGCCGACCCACCCTCAAGTGCCCTCAGGGAACTCCCAGACTAAGGGGTAGCACAGGCAGCAGCCCAGGCAGACCCTGACTCACTGAGCAACCCCAGGCTGGCCCCTGCTCCTCTCTGGGCCTCAGTCTACTGCTCTGTACAATGGGCACAATATTTCCTAGACTAAGCGGGACTATGGGAGTGGCCAGATGGAGGGACTCACACTTTCCCCATGGAAGCTGAAATTTTAGTGCGGGAGACAAGATACAGAGAAATGAGAGAATTTGCCAATGGTGCTAAGAGCTACAGAGGGAGAATTCCCGTGCTCAGTGGCAGGAGTGTGCCTGAGTGTTGAGGGCGCAGTCAGGAGGGCCAGGTGCTGGGCAGAGCAAGGGAGGGGAGATGAGGCCAGCGGAGGTTGGGCTGTGTAGGGTCTTGGAGATCACTGTGAGGACTTGGCTTTGAGCCTGAGGGAGAAGGAGACCTATGCAGGTTTTCAAACGACCCCTGGAGGGAGCACAGGCAGGATCAGGGAGGAGACTCTTCCAGGAACCCAGGTGACCCATGGCTGTGAGGGGAGGGGGTGAGGACATCCCAGAACCTTCTGGCCGTAGGCCCAGCAGACACCCACATCTGGAGCTACACTGCAGTCCCCAAGACCAGACCCCGGGGGGTCTCTGGGGTTCATGACTGTACTCTTACCTGGAGGCTCTTCTGGCTGCCACAGGGGCCCAAAGGGTTCTTCCAGGCCCGCTGTGGCCGGAGGCCCCTGTGTTGTGAGGGGAGTGGTGGTCAGTCCTACGGGTGACCTTCTTCTGTTCTTGTTCCTTTCGCCTCCTCCTCCCCACTGACTGCTCCTGAAGATAAAGGTATTTGGAGTGTGTGGGTGTGTGTGTACATGCTCCACCCTCTGTGACATGCACCTGTGGGTGTGCATGTGTGCGCACTTGTGTGCGATAGCAGGGTTGGTCAGAAGCCGTGTCTCACACCTGTCCTGGCCAGGGCTGCCTCATGGGAGGCCGGGGCTGGGAGAGGGGAGCTGGGTCTGTGTGTAGGGTCTGGGCCGCATGAGGTGGGAGCATTGAGGGAGACTGGGAAGACCCTGGGGTTCTCTAGGGAGCCCACCTCTGGTCGCCCCTCACCAGCGGGGTGTTTGGGGAGGTCTGTGTCTGGGAAGTCCTGGGGTGGCCCCAGCCATGCTCCTCGCTCTAGGCGGCCAGAATGATACCCACCTCTTCTGGGGTCTAGATCCTGGAGGCCACACCCCTCTTGGAGTCCTTCGGTAACGCCAAAACTGTGAGGAATGACAATTCCAGCCGCTTCGGGAAGTTTGTGGAGATCTTTCTGGAAGGGTGAGTGGGACGTGGAGGAGCCCCCAGAGACCCTGCCGTGCACCCCATGTCCTGGCACAGCCCGCGGAGCCAACAGCAGCCCCGTCGCCCTGCCACTGACTGCCGGGCTTGAGCTGCGCATGCTCCCCACACAGGGGCGTGATCTCTGGTGCCATAACCTCCCAGTACCTGCTCGAGAAATCCAGGATTGTGTTTCAGGTGGGCCAGGCCCTCCACGGCCCTTGTGTGCTGGGGCGTGGGACAGGGGGTGTGTGTGTGTGGCCAGGCTGGGTAAAGGGTGAATTGATGAACAAATGCATGTGTATGTGTGAGCCTGTGACTGAGCCCCCCCGCCCCCATGCCCTGCAGCCACATAGGCCCTTCCCTGTCCCTGAAGCACACCAGGCCCGACCCTGCCAGGCCCCTTGCACTGACTGCTCCTTCTCCCGGAGCGCTCTCCCCACACCTGTGTGGCCGCCCCCACCTCCTCCCCTTTCACAGCGAGCTCCCATCCCTTCACTGCGCTGTCTCCCGGAGCGCTCCTCACCACCTGACAGGTTTTATAGAGTATCTGTCTCCCAGCTGGCAGTGGGTCCATGAGGCCAGGGACTTCTGTCTGCCTTGTCCTCGCTGTGTCCCAGGGCCCCTCCCCACCACCACCCCCGGGCTTCTCCACCCCTCCCTGCTCCCAGGCAGAGCCAGGCTGGGAGCTCACTCAGCACAGAGGGGCAGGCCCCACCCGCAGGCCTGGGTGTGTATTTATATTGGTGGGCACACCTGGCCTGTATGTGTGGGGGGGTCGCCTAGGTGGGCGGCTCCCCTCTCGGCACTCACACACCCACTCTGCAGGCCAAAAACGAGAGGAACTACCACATCTTCTACGAGCTGCTGGCTGGGCTGCCTGCCCAGCTCCGGCAGGCCTTCAGCCTGCAGGAGGCTGAGACCTACTACTACCTGAACCAGGTGAGCACCGGCAGGCCTCCGAGGCTCCCCAGGCCTGGTCCCCCCTCATCACCCCAGGGGCTGAAAGAGCCAAGTCCTGGTGTCCTGGTGTCCAGCAAAGATGATGGAGGTTTGGGAGGGCAAGTTTGGATGTGAGGTGTCTCATCATGGCACGTGGACAGGGATCAATCTAGGGTAGAGGAGGCCTACATGATTCTTCGTTGTTCTGGAGACTACAACAGAAATAAGTAGCCTGGAGCTACTATACTTCCCCTCTAGTGCCTCAGTTTCCTCATCTGTAAAATGGGGATAGCACAGTATCACTGCCAGGGACGTGGTGAGGATTAAAGGAAGGAAATGTATGCAAAGCACTTAGCACAGTGCCCGCTCAGAGACTCCTGGCCCGTGGGAACGAAAGTGCTGAGTGAGCGCATGGGCCATGTTGCAGGTGCAGACAGAGCAGGGACAGTCAGGGCTCCTGGCGCCACCCAGGGTCCCTGACCCCTGGCCCTGCCCTCGCCTAGGGTGGGAACTGTGAGATCTCGGGGAAGAGTGACGCAGATGACTTCCGCCGGCTCCTCGCTGCCATGGAGGTGCTGGGCTTCAGCGGGGAGGACCAGGACAGCATCTTCCGCATCCTGGCCTCCATCCTGCACCTGGGCAACGTCTACTTTGAGAAGTATGAGGTGAGAGGAGGTCCCAGCCGCCATCCCGGCTCCCTTGGGCACAGGCGTCTTTCCGAGGAGTGCTCTGGGGGACAGAACGCGTCTGTATCTGCCTTTCAGGCGGCACCAACACATACCAATCGCTCTTTTCTCCTACCTTTGAGGTTGTTCGTCTTTTTATTATTATTTTAATAGATTTTTATTGACTTTAGAGAGAGGAAGGGAGAGGGATAGAAACATCAATGATGAGAATCATTGATCAGCTGCCTCCTGCACGCCCCCTACGGGGGATTGAGCCCGCAACCCGGGCATGTGCCCTGACCAGGAATCAAACAGTAACCTCCTGGTTCATAGGTCGATGCTCAACCACTGAGCCACAGCGGCCAGACCATCTTTTTATTATTGATGTATGTATGATGTACATATGTTAAGGAAATAAGCCTTTGTCTTTGGTGTGAATTGTAAATATGTCTTCCGGTTAATCATATATATTTTGACTTTATTTACAGGTATCTTGGTGTTTTGTTTTGTTTTTCGTGGTTGTTGTTTGTTTGCTTTGGCATTTCAGATTTTTAAAATTATTTTCAGGAATTCCATTAATCTTTTCTTGCATAAATTTTAGAGTTTTTAAAATCATTTTTAAAGAGACCTGTCTCTCTTAAATTATAAGTTTTGCCCATACTTTTTTCAAGATCCTTTATGGCTTTCACAGTTTGTTTTTTTAACATTTAACTCTTTGATGCATCAGGAATTTCTCTTAGTAAGGTATGAGGCAGGCATCCAATTTCCTTTTTTTCCCAGGCAATTACTTAATTATACTAACTCCACCACTTGAAAAGTAAATATTTGTCATATACTAAATTCCTATGTGTATTTATGCTGAATTCCAGACCTCCTATTGTGCTTCATTAATCTGCTTACATGCTGTATGTCTGTTACCTGTTTTAATTATCGTAACTTTGAAATACGTTTAACCATCTCCTAGGTCCCCCTGCACTCCTATTTCAGAATTTTCCTGGCTCTTCTAGCTTGTTTATGTTTTTTTATATGGACTTTAAAATCTACTTGTTTAGCTCAAAATACAGTCCCGTGGGTGTTTCACAGACAGACGCACAGGAGGTGGCCTCGGTGGTGAGCGCCCGGGAGATCCAGGCCGTGGCCGAGCTGCTGCAGATCTCCCCTGAGGGGCTCCAGAAGGCCATCACCTTCAAAGTGACCGTGAGTCTCGGGCCTGGGGGTCTGCCCAGGCCTCCCGCCAGCGCCTGCACACCGCTGCTTTGTGCCCCTCCGTGGGCCCTCTCTCCCCTTCCCTCCCCTCCCTGTCCATCCCTCTTCCGAGCCAGGCCTGGAGGGGTTAACCTCAGACCCACAGGCATTCGATGCCCAGTCTCCAGGCCTTTGCATTGGCTGTTTCCTCTGCCCGGAGACCTGGCACAGCGTCCGCCTCCGGGAAGCTAGCTGTTCCTGACCCCTGGCCGAGCTGGTGCCTCCTCTGGCCTCCCCCAGCCCCTGGGCCTCCTTCCCCTCCCAAGGCTGGTCTCTGCCTCTCCCGCTGGACCAGTAGCCCCCACCCCGACCAGCACAGCCAGGCAGGAGGGGGGTCGAGGGCCTTATGTTTCAACCTCTGGCCTACTGTCGACCTCAGACCAGTCACTCCATTTCCATTCCCCACCCAAACCCCAATCCTCGGAGGACTTCCTGGAGGCAGTGGCCAGCCTGCTGTCGCTCAGGGGCCATGTTCCTCCCCAGGAGACAATCCGAGAGAAGATCTTCACCCCCCTGACTGTGGAGAGTGCCGTGGATGCCAGGTGAGGCTGCACCCTCCCTCCCTGAGCTCCCGGTGGCTAGGCCCCCACAGTGCCCACCCCCATCACCATCTCTGCTCCAGGGATGCCATCGCCAAGGTCTTGTATGCGCTGCTGTTCGGGTGGCTCATCACCAGGGTCAACGCGCTGGTGTCCCCCCAGCAGGACGCACTGTCCATCGCCATCTTGGATATCTATGGCTTCGAGGTGGGGCTCCTGAGGGGGTGAGGGGAGGGGCGTAAGGCTTCATGTCTCACCTCTGCCCAGAGCACAGCCATTCTTCGTTCAGGGCCCCCCTTACTATTATCTCCCTCGTCCTCTACCATGTCCTTCCCTCACCCACAGGCCCGTGGGTGCCAGGTTGTGAGCTGGGCAACATAGGGACCCTGGAAAGGACCAGACCTGGGCTCTGCCCTTGGAGGCACTGGGTGGGCACGGGGGACAGAAATCGACAGACCCATGTGGTCAGAGCCGTAACAGAGTCAGCCTGGTGCTGGTGGAGCCAGAGAAAACCTTAGCGGACAGGGGCCAGGGAGGTCTTCCTCGAAGGGGAGACATGCTGAGCTATCTCCTCAGGAACCAGGGAGGCGGGGGAGTGGCCCGCGGTGTGGGGGCCTGGGTCTGGGGAGCTGGAAGTCACCTGCAGGGGCGGGAGGGGCGCCGCTGTGCTGAGTGCACAGTGGGGGGTTGGGGTGAGACAGGCAAGACCCTAGAAGGAAACGTGCTGGCGAGTGCTCACGCAGCACCTGTTGTGTGCCAGCGGCTGTTCCAAGTGTGTTCTGTTTACCGATGACTTAATCCTTACAACCACCTTACGATGTGGGCTTGTCATTATCCTTGTTTTACAGATGGGGAAACTGAGGTACAGGGGGCTTGTCCAAGGCACATGGTTAGAAAGATTGGAACCTGGAAGAAGGTTCCAAAGCCTGGGCCTTTATTTCTTTAAATAATTTTATTGATTTCAGAGAGGAAGGGAGAGGGAGAGAGAGAGAGAAACACCAATGATGAGAGAGAATCATTGACCAGCTGCCTCCTGCACGCCCCCCACTGGGGATCAAGGCCACAACCCGGGCATGTGCCCCTGATCAGAATCGAACCCGGGACCCTTTAGTTGGCAGGCTGACACTCTATCCACTGGGCCACACTGGCCAGGGTGCAGAGGCTGGGCCTTTAACCACGGCCGATCTGCCTCTCACTGGGCCCAGCCCGCCAGGCTTCCTTCCGCCTGTGCGCAGCGGCAGCCACAGAGGGTGCTGAGCAGGGCCTGTGGACAGGCTCCTGAAGCTGCGACCACAGAAGGCAGGGAGGGCACTGCACCTGAGCTGGGACAGATGGGCTGAGGCCCTCACCACCTGCTCACAGGACCTGAGCTTCAACAGTTTCGAGCAGCTGTGCATCAACTATGCGAACGAGAACCTTCAGTACCTTTTCAACAAGATCATCTTCCAGGAGGAGCAGGTGTGCAGGGCTCGGTCTGACCCTCTCTCCCCCCTCCCCCCCATCCTCGCGTGCCCTGGGCCTCCTCAGTGACGAGCGGGACATGCTGGCTCATTAAGGGCAAATCGGAGGCTGTCAGGAGACCAAATGGAGGGAAAGGCATGGGAAGCTTCACCAGCGCATGAGAGGCCTGTGTTCTTGAGGGGAAGGTGTTCGGGGGAAGAGCCCAGGGAAGAGCCCGCTTGGGGACCCTCTTCACCCTCCACAGAACTGTCCTAGGTGGAGGGAGGAGAAGGCCCAGCAGTGGTTCATGTGGCCCTGCTAGGAAGTGAGCTCCCTGTGCTAGGAGGTGTGCAAGCGGGTGCCCCAGGCCAGGCCCTGTCAGATGGATTCATCCGGGGAGACAGTCGGGGGACCTGGGCAGGAGTAGGAGGCTGAGCCCTGCTGCCTGCAGGAGGAGTACCTCCGCGAACAGATCGACTGGCGGGAGGTGGCCTTCGCTGACAATCAGCCCTGCATCAACCTCATCTCGCTGAAGCCCTACGGCATCCTGCGCATCCTGGATGACCAGTGCTGCTTTCCCCAGGTGAGCCCTGGGCGCCGCGTGGGCTGGTCAGGCTGCTCCATGCCTCTGAGCCTCACGTCCTCATCAGGCCTGAGCCCTACATTCCTCTCTGCTCTGGCCTGGGACGGGGCTCAGGACAGCCAACCTGGATAGGGGGCTGCAGGTGTCCACTCGAGGGGCTACACCAGCCAGTGGGAATCATAGAAGGCTTCATGGAGGAGGTGACCTTGGGGTTGGGCCTCAAATACTGACTGGAAAACACAAGGGTGGGATGGGTGTTCTGGGCAGTGGGACAAGAGAGTGCAAAGTTAGCTGGGCTGGAGGGGAGGCAGCTGGGAGCTAACCAGACACACTTGTCTGCAGAGATCCCCTCCGGCCTCCCGCCCAGGGCAGTGGGCAGCCAGGGGGAAGCTGTGACTTGTTCCTCCTCCCCAGTGATCACTGCAGATCAGTCAGGGCTGGAGAATCTGCCACTAGGCCAGGAACGGTGCCCAGGCCCCCTGCCCACCCACTGAACCCTGCCTGCCCCCAGGCCACAGACCACACATTTCTGCAAAAGTGCCATTACCACCATGGCGCCAACCCGCTCTACTCCAAACCCAAGATGCCATTGCCCGAGTTCACCATCAAGCACTACGCAGGCAAAGTCACCTACCAGGTGAGACCCCGGGCAGCCCTCCTGGCCTCCAGCGCCACAGAGCCCTGATGTTGGAGGCACAGAAGCACAACATGGGCTCCAGACACTCCCACCCGATTCCAGTTCTGGCCCTGCTGACCCTCGGCTGTGTAATCTTGGGCCAATCACCTGGAGGTACCTCTCGGAGCCTCAGTTTCCTCACCTGGAAAATGGGGGTAGTAACAGTGTCCATCTCATGGGTGTGAGAAGCCTAGGGTTCGGGTGGGTTTGATGAAGAGGAGCTATTATCAGTAGCAGATCACCGGGGTAACTCTCATTGCTCTTATCTCGGGCACATTCCTGCCCTGGCATTGTCTTGGGCCAAGATTCTAAGCCTCTGTCCCCATCTGGGCCGCATTTCCCTCATCTGCAGGACGCGCACAGGACAGCGTCCTCCACTGAGGATGGGGCTAGACTGGGGCTAGTCATGCGAAGGGGGCCAGTCCTGGGAGTGGGGAGAGTCGGGGAAAGGAGGGGTGGGGACCATAGCAGGGGGAGGGGTCCAGTCCCTTGCAGGACAGACAGGGAGACAGTGGGCTGGAGGTGCAGGGCCAGCGTCACCCAAGGGCTGCAGCGAGGAAGGAAGAAGACGGTAGTAGGCGGCTGATGCACCCAGGCTGCATGGGGGAAGGGCTCAGCCCCCGCTGCCCGGCCACCCCCCTTCCCAGGTGCACAAGTTCCTGGACAAGAACCATGACCAGGTGCGTCAGGACGTGCTGGACCTATTTGTTCGGAGCCGGACACGGGTGAGCAAGCCTCCCCTCCCCGGTCCTGGCCCTGCCCCAGAGCACCCAGCCCACAGCCAGGCCATTGTCCGCCAAGAAAGGGGGAGGTACCGTAGCTCCATCCCAACCCTAACCCCACACCCACCCAGCCTTGCCTTGCCCTGTACTTTCTCCCGTTCCTGGCCCCGCCCCATAAAGGGCTACGCCCCTGGCTGGCCCCCAGGTCTCTCCCCTGCCTCTTCCCGGTCAGCCCGCCCAGCCTGGGCCCATCCCCACCTCCATCTGCTTGGTGAGTGGTTCTCCCGTCCCGTATTCTCTGCCACCTCCCCGCTCTGGGACTCCATTTCCTCATCTGTCAAATGGGCACCCTCCTCCTGCGGTCATCCTAGGGTTCACGACCATGCACCCAGTTAGTGCCCATGTGTCCCCCAGAAAAAGAAGTCAGCTGACCCCGGGGCCGGTCCCTTGGGTTAGTTCTCTGGTCCTTCTTGGTCTGGAGACTTGACTCCTTTTGTTCTCTCGCTTTCTCTCTCCCTCTTCGTTTCTCTCCTTGTCTGTCTCTTGGTTCCTACCTCTTCCTCTTGGTGCTTTGACTCCTGCCCTGGGCTGCTGCCCATGCCTGCCCAGGTGGTGGCCCGCCTCTTCTCCAGCCATGCCCCCCAGGCTGCCCCTCAACGCCTGGGCAAGAGCAGCTCCATCACCCGCCTCCACAAGGCCCACACCGTGGCAGCCAAGTTCCAACAGTCGCTCCTGGATCTGATCGAAAAGATGGAGAGGTGGGTGTGGCCGGTGGGCGGGACCTAGCCTCACGGGCGACCCTCCGACCCTCCACCCTCCGGGATAAGCACCTCCTTCCCTGGGGCCTCACGCTGCCTCCCCTGCCCTTGACCAGGTGTAACCCCTTGTTCGTGCGCTGCCTGAAGCCCAATCACAAGAAGGTGCGTGATGGCCGAGGTCCTCGGAGAGCAGCCCCCTCCCCATGCTCACGCGCGGCCCGCCCAGCACGGCGACTTGGCGTTGCCAGTGCCCTTTGCACATGGCGGGTCCTCCCCACAGGAGCCAGGCCTCTTTGAGGCAGATGTGGTCATGGCGCAGCTGCGCTACTCCGGGCTGCTGGAGACCGTGCGGATCCGCAAGGAGGGCTTCCCGGTGCGGCTGCCTTTCCAGGCGTTCGTGGACAGGTAGCCCAGTCCCCCGCCTTCGCTCCGCAGGCCCGGGCAGAGCAGGGCTTGCCATGCACAGCTGCTCGGGTTGTGCACAGACCACATGCCAGCTGTTGTCTGGCATATGTATTGGTCGTTTTGCAGTTTTTCACAGTTTTACTGTGTTGATTCCAAAGAGAAACATTTTTAATCGTGATTATGACAAGCTTCCAGCAGATGGCAGTAAGGGGTCTTGTTCTGCTGAATCCCTTTCCACACTGTCCTGGCACCTAGAAGTAGGGAGGGAGTGCCCTCTGACTAGAAGACTCTGAGTGGAGCCCCTGCGGGGGGGCCTCCTGGAGACGGTGGGGATGGTGACGGCAGCCTGGTGGGCAGCTGGGGCAGCAGCTCCCACAGCCCCAGGCGGAATTTGGGCCCTGCAGGTACCGCTGTCTAGTGGCCCTTGAGCACAACCTGCCAGCCAGTGGGGACATGTGTGTGTCCGTGCTGAGCCGCCTGTGCACAGTCATGCCAAACATGTACCGCGTTGGCGTCAGCAAGGTGAGTCCCACCCACACGCAGTCCCTGGAGGGCTCAGGTTCAGGGGCTTCAGAACCGAGCCCGTGGGCTCAGGACTGTCCCCACGGCAGTCCAGTGGAGGTTGGTGAACGGAATGCCAACCCCACTCCGGACCTTGCTCAGGCCGCTCCCGCTGCCTAATGCGCCCTCAGCTGGCTTCCATCTCTCCAAACCCAACCCCTCCGCTGCCCTGGCTGTTCTGTCTCCGTGGACTTCCGGAGAGGGAGGGCCTGAGTCCAGTCACTGGCCCTTACCGGCTCAGCACCTGCCTCCTCTGCCCAGCTCTTCCTTAAGGAACACCTCCACCAGCTCTTGGAGAGCATGCGGGAGCACGTCCGGAACCTGGCAGCCCTCACCCTGCAGCGCTGCCTCCGTGGCTTCTTCATCCAGCGCCGTTTCCGCTCCTTACGCTGCAAGATCATCCTGCTGCAAAGCCGAGCCCGAGGCTACCTGGCCAGGTGCAGCCACTAGGGCAGGACTAGGGAGCCCTAGGCGAGGCTTGGGAGAGGCTAAGCCTGAACTGAGGTGGTCAGCTCCCTGTTCCTGGAGGTATGCAAGCTGAGAGTGGGAGCCTCTGCTGGCAGGATGATCAGGTTCTCTGTGTTTCTGCTTTTGGATGCCCTTCCGTCCCACCCTCTGGCCCTTGTAACTGGTGGGTGGGAATCCATCCAGCCAAGAAGGACCCCACCCTGCATCTCAGGGACCCTGGGATTCCAACCTAATGGGATCTATGTGGTCCAAGTGGTTGAATCTGGGCTCAGACCTTAGCCACGTTCTTGCCCTCCATCGAGCTCCTTTGCTTGGTGCCAAAGGGCCCCAGAGTGAAGTGTGGCACCAAGGCCAGGCTGGCACAGGTATCTCTGCCCCTTGTTTATCCATGACCCCACCACCACCACCACCACCGCGACACTCCTTTCCTCCCTACCCGCAGGCAACGGTATCAGCAGATGAGAAAGAGTCTGGTGAAGTTCCGGTCCTTAGTGAACACATACGTGAGCCACCGGCGCCACCTCAAGGTGCAGGCCTTCCCCTGGCCCTTCTCCCGGAGCCAGGCCTGTCCTGTCTGGGTCCAGGGAGTGGCAGAGATGGGGAGGGGGCACTTAGCTCCCAGGAGGAGACTGTCTTGGGTTCGAATCCCCGCTCTGCCACTCGCTAGCTGTGTGACCTCGGCCCCTCTCCAGCCTGACCTCCCATCTCCCCCTGAGGCTGCAGAGGGTGAAATGAATATTGCACTGAAGGGCGTCCTGGTGTGGGCTCACTGTGGGTCTTCAGTAATTGGGTCCGATTAGATTTTGCACCTGGACCAGCACTGAATATGGTTTGCTCGTACCTTGATGCCAACCTTGGCCTGTTGTCACATAAACCAACACCAGACAAATGTAACGCCGAGCACCAAAGAACTGCACGGCTGTTCCTGAAGGTTCTGTGGGTGACGAGCCGTCTGCCTTTCCCAGGATTCCTCCTCTGCCCTTTGCCTTGTCTCTTTCTTGCTCTCTCTCTCTTCCTTGCCCTCCTGTTTCTCTGGCCACCCCTCTGCCTCCCTCTATCTGTGAGGTGCAGTCGCCTCCAGAAATCAGGCAAGCTGACCCCTTGCTTCCCTGCTGGCCGCCCTGTGTGAGCTGGCTCGGCCTGCCAGGGCCTCTGCCCGCCATTCCCTGCCCTGACCACCTGCTCTCCTGCAGCTGAGGGCAGAGCGGAGGCTCCGGGTGGAGGAGGTGCGGCTACGGGAGCAGGAGGTGGGTGCGGGGTCTGGGTGGCAGAGGGGACAGGAGGGGAGGACGGCAGGTGGGGGTGTGGAAGAACTGCACGGCTGTTCCTGAAGGTTCTGTGGGTGACGAGCCGTCTGCCTTTCCCAGGATTCCTCCTCTGCCCTTTGCCTTGTCTCTTTCTTGCTCTCTCTCTCTTCCTTGCCCTCCTGTTTCTCTGGCCACCCCTCTGCCTCCCTCTATCTGTGAGGTGCAGTCGCCTCCAGAAATCAGGCAAGCTGACCCCTTGCTTCCCTGCTGGCCGCCCTGTGTGAGCTGGCTCGGCCTGCCAGGGCCTCTGCCCGCCATTCCCTGCCCTGACCACCTGCTCTCCTGCAGCTGAGGGCAGAGCGGAGGCTCCGGGTGGAGGAGGTGCGGCTACGGGAGCAGGAGGTGGGTGCGGGGTCTGGGTGGCAGAGGGGACAGGAGGGGAGGACGGCAGGTGGGGGTGTGGCAGGCCCTCCCCTCACCACGCTGTCCCTCCAGGAGCTGAGCAAGCGGGAGGTGGTAGCTGTGGGACACCTGGAGGTGCCAGCAGAGCTGGCTGGGCTCTTGCGAGCAGTGGCAGGTACACCAGTGCTGCAAGTGTGGTGGGAGTGGGCACAGGTGGGCAAGGGAGCCAGGCACCTCATGCCTTCTTCTCTCCACAGGCCTTAGGCCAGCCCAGATGCCCCGGGTGGCCCCCGTCCGGACTCCCCGGCTCCAGGCCGAGCCCCGTGTCACACTGCCCCTGGATATCAACAACTACCCCATGGCCAAGTTTGTCCGGTGCCACTTCAAGGTAAGGGCTGGCAGGGGCCCAAGCAGCCCAGCCAATGGGCACAGATCAATTAGAATTGATCCTGTCCACAGCTCGGGGCGGTTCCTGTCCGGGCCCTGAGGGTCGGGTACGAACTCCCCCTACAGCTGCTGGGTCAGGAGCAGCCTGGAGCCCACGGGGACCTGGAGGGGAGGCCCCAGGGGCTTGGGAAGCAGCCATTTGCCAGCCAGTCTGGAAAGATGTCAGAAATGTAACAGACAGTGGAGCCACAGCTCGTCATCCCTGCTTTAACTTTCTGTGCCTCAGAAAGGGCCTAGATGGGGCTGAGACTGTCTCTACCACCGACTCACTGAGGGCTGGCGTCTGCCCCCTCCAAGCCTCAGTCTCCCCATCTACACACTGGGGGCAGGGGCATTTGTGCTCTCAACTGGCGCAGAGCAATGGACCCAGATGTGCCGTCAGTGCTGGCTCTGTGCCCATGTGTCTGCCTGTGCCCCCAGGAGCCTGCCTTCGGGATGCTGACGGTGCCCCTGAGGATGCCCCTCACTGGGCTGCCAGTAGAGCACCACGCGGAAGCCGTGAGCATCTTCAAGCTGGTACGGGCCTGCCCGGGCCGCCTTGGAATCCGTGGCTCCTGCGCTTGAGGCCGGCCAGGGGGCTCTCATCCTCCGGACCCATCCACTAGCCAAAGCCCTGAGCCACGCCTCTTCCTTGGAGGAGGTTTCTGTCAGGGGTCTGGCCACCTCTCTGCATGGAGCTCTGGGGACTGGGCTTTTCTCCTCCCAGCCATCGTCCCGGCAACAGGACGTTCCCAGGTTCTCTCCTCAAGGGCTCCCTAGGCTGAGAGAGGAGGCACGGCACACCTGGCTAGTGACCGCCAGTGTGCACAGGGCGGCATGGCGGCTGGCAGGCCAGGTGGCGCCCCTACTCCCGTCCTGGCTCAGGCTGAGAGCTTGCTGGAGGAGGGGCATTGAGCTAGAGGAGGAGTCAGACTCTCCCAGCCCCGGCTGTGGAGGAGGCACAGAGAGGAGAGGAAATCCATGTGGTTAGAACAGAGAATCCATCCGGAGAGCAAAGGCAAGAGGGGTCTGGAGCTCAGATTTATCCCAAGGCGATGGAGCGAGGAGTACACCTCCATGGGGGGGATGTGGCTGGATATATGGCCCCTGGAGTCTGAATGGGGTTGGAGGCCAGGGGTGCTGGGCGGGGATGGGAGCTATAGAAGGTTCCTGAGCAGGAGAGAAAGCCAGCATGGATGTTGGATCCTGACTTTTTCCCGGGGCTGGAGTGAACTGCCTGGTCATTTGGTGTAGGATAGAGCTATTATATTGTAATGGGGGACTTTTATATGGACAGGGGCACGGGAAGGATGTGTGAGGGATGCATGGGGGTGGGAACCCGGCAGGAGCAACGTTCCGAGGCCCAGGAGTCTGTCTGTGGCCCAGGTCCTGCGTTTCATGGGTGACCCCCACCTGCACGGTGCCCAGGAGCACGTCTTCGGGAACTACATTGTGCAGAAAGGGCTGGCAGTGCCCGAACTCCGGGATGAGATCTTGGCACAACTGGCCAACCAGGTGTGGCGCAACTCCAGGACCCACAATGCCGAGCGGGGCTGGCTCTTGCTGGCTGCCTGCCTCAGCGGCTTTGCACCTTCCTCGCGCCTTAACAAGTACCTGCTCAAGTGAGTGGATCGGGGTGGGGCTGGGAGGGGACAGGGACGCTGGCACCGGGCCGGGGTGCGATGTTAAAGGTCAGGCCAGGAGTGAGGTCTCTGCGTGGAAGCTGGACTTGCTGTGCAGCATAGGAGCCAAGTGAGATTGGATAAAGGACTTTCAGGGCACGGTGGGCGGCAAGACCAGGGTGTGGGGAATTGGGATGGAGGCGTGGACCTCTCACATCATCGGGATGCGGGGCGGTGGTTGGAAGTACAGACTCTGACGGTCTGTTCAAGCCCAGCTCAGCCGTATCGGAGCTGTGTGACTGGGCAAGCGGCTTTACCTCGCTGAGCTCAGTGTCTCCGTGTAAAATGAGGACGAGAATAGGACTCCATAGGCTCTGAGAGGACACGTGTGGAATGCTTAGGTCAGGAGCGCGGTGAGTGCTGTGTGAGGACACCCGTCAGCCCCCGGGGGAGGAGGGCCAGTGCCACCCACCGGGGGGTCAGGATGACGGGCAGGGAAAGGCGCTCGGGCAGGCCCTGGGTGCAAGGTCTACTAGTAGTTGTGACACTCGCCTGCTGCAGGACCCGGGATAAGTCACGGCTCCTCTCTGAACCTCTTCCCTCACCTATAAGTTAGGGGTGGCAACCGGACCGCCTTCCGAGTGGCTGTGAGCTCAGAGTACGGAGGTGCACAGGCCACATGCAGGGGGGTGGCTCACTGCTCAGCCGTGTGGCAATGGGACAGGGCCACTGCCTGTCCAGGGCTTCCTGTGGGCACAGCTCTGGGTTCTTTCTTGTGGCCACTATGGACCCGCTCCACCGCGGCTCCCGGCCAGGCACCCCAGCAGTTGGGAGTGGAGCCAGGCATGCGGAATGCCTGCGGCCGGCAGGTCAGCTCGGGGGTCCTGGGCCAGGTTGAAACCTCACAGCCGTCTCAGGATGGGTGAGAACCTGGCAGCAGACTCAGGGCTGGTGCAGCTGGGGTCCGGGTGGAAGTGGGGGAGCGCCCCTCGGAGTCCCTCTCCTGCCCACAGAGTGCTGCAGACCCCACCCTGTCAGTGACATTTCGCTCCGACCGCTTAGCTGGGCCGTCCTGGGCCTCTTCGGCTGTATAACTCTGCTGGTTTGAAATACTTTGGGGCTAGCCTGGCACCCTTCTTTTTCAGCCTAGCCTGGGAGCTCTGGGGTAGCCTGGCCTTCTCATTCTCACCTTAAAGCTCTGGCTAGCCTGGGCCTCCCTTAAACTGGCTGTGGAATCTTCCCCGACCGGGGCTAGCCTCAGCTCCTCGCATCCTGGCTCTCACTCCCACCCGCTAGGTTTGTGTCTGATTACGGGCGGAATGGCTTCCAGGCCGTGTGTCAGCATCGCCTCATGCAGGCCATGGGCCGGGCCCAGCAGCAGGGCCCTGGGGCTGCCCGCACCTTCCCTCCGACCCGGCTCGAGTGGACAGCAGCACAGGAGAAGGCCAGCATGGCTTTGGATGTGGGCTGCTTCAACGGTGAGCTGCCCGCCCCGCCCCGCTGCCTTCCCTCCTTCAGGCCTCTGCCCTGGGCCAGGAGAAGCCGGAGAGGGGTGCCTGCTGGGCGTGGCCCTGGAAGGAGGGCTTGGTGTGCATGGGGGGTGGACCTGGAATGTGGGAGAGGAGCCGGGGCAGAAGACTCAGACCCAGGACCCTGGGCAAGAGTGAGAGGCCTGAGTGCAGGCAGCAGGCAGGAAGCAGCAGAGCGGGGCCAGCTGCCGACCTCCCAGGCTGAGCTGCGCCTGCTCTTGTCCAGGCGACCAGTTCTCCTGCCCGGTACACTCCTGGAGCACGGGGGAGGAGCTGGCCGGAGACATCCTGAGGCACAGGTCGGCTCCTGCACGCCCTGCCCCGCTCACCTGTGCACCTGGGAAGAGGGGAGGGAGGGGCAGGAGGCCAGATTCTCCAACCCCCCGGGGTCCCCCCTGGGCATGCTGGGGTCCGCTCCTATCCCAGAGTCTCCCCAAGTGGTACCTCTTGGCTTCGTCCCTCCTTCATGTCCCTTCGTACGCTGTCCCCAGGGGGCTGGCGGACGGCTGGCGGGGCTGGACGGTGGCCATGAAGAACGGGGCCCAGTGGGCGGAGCTGGCCGGCCACGACTACGTGCTGGACCTGGTGTCAGACCTGGAGCTGCTCAGGGACTTCCCACGGCAGAAGTCCTACTTCATTGTGGGTGCAGAAGGGCCCGTGGCCGGCAGAGGAGGCCCGAGAGCGTAGGTGGCTACCTGGGCCCCCACAGGTGGCCTCTCAGCACAGAACTGCCCTTCTGGCTGCAGAGAGAGACTGAGGTCTGGACTTAAGCTTCAAGGTTCTCATGGAGGTGGGGCTGACCAAAGGGTCCCGCCTTTAAAGAGACAGTCACTCAATTCCAGAGTCCTGTGCAGAGGAGATTGGGTGGAAGGGGGTGGGGGTGGGGGTGGTCTGGGAGGCCGTGGGTCTCTCTGGGATCAGATGCTCCATGTTCCCCTTACCCACAGGGTGTTTGGGAACAGCTGGGACTCAGATGAGGACACGCCCACTAGGCCCCAACCACGGGGGCACATGCCCAACGTGGCTGACGCCAATGGGTACTGCAGCCACCATGAGGACAGCACAGATGGGGAGACTGAGGCCCAGAGAGGTACAACAACCCATCCAGGTCGGCCAGCAGGGCCGCTGTCTCTGGTGGGGAAGGCCCTGGGGCTGGCGGGGGGGGCATCAGCAGGAGAGAACGTGATGTGTCCCCCCTGCCAGGCCTCGACAGCCCTGGAGAGCCTGCTGTGTCCCACAAGGGCCTGGACTGCTACCTGGACAGCCTCTTCGACCCCGTGCTGTCGTGCGGGGATGCGGTAGGGATGGCTGGGGTGTTCGCAGGCAGCAGGCATGGCGTGCACATACCAAGTCACACACATCCACGGGGGACACAGCCGGGCCATGGGGTGTCATGGGGACCCAGCAAAGGAGGAGGGTGTCCTCTTGGCTAGAGACGCCCCTGGATAGAGGCTCAGACCTCCCGTGTCCTGTGGGATCCAGCCCCCTCAGGCACCCTGCTCACGCTGAGAACTCCCAGGAGCCCCTCGGGGCATGATGTGTAGCCCTGAGCAGGGCATAGCCCCTCTTTGAGCCTCATTTTACTCCGTGAAAGGGGTGGTCACTTGGGAGCTTGCAAGGTGGTGGGAGGACTGAGTGTGTGCGTGAGGGCAGAGGCTGGGCACACAGCAGACGCTTGGCCAGTGGGAGGCCCCTGGGATGGAGGAGGAGGCTGGTGTCAGGTGCCCGTTGCCTTGGAACCGGGGGCAGCCAGCACGGAGGCAGCCACTCGAGCCACCTGCTGCCCCCAGGACCTGGAGAAGCCGACAGCCATTGCCTATCGCATGAAAGGGGGAGGCCAGCCTGGTGGCGGTGGCAGTAGCAGCACCGAAGACACTCCCAAGAGACCCCCAGAGCCAAAGCCAAGTGAGTGCCTGCCCAGGGTTGGTTCTAGGGTTGGGCAAGGCTGGGTCCGCTGGTTCTCCGGGCTCCCTCCCGTGCTAACATGGAGGCGGCCACGGGCAGGGTGGAGGGGAGGCAAGGGGGCAGGTGGTAGGAAATTCCCGTTTCCCTCACCTCCTACGCCTTGGGATCTGCGCCCTCTGCCCGGCTCCCGGAAGTCCCAGGCCTGGACGCCTCCACATTGGCTCTGCAGCAAGCTTTCATCCACAAACAGGCCGTGCTGCTGGTGCGTGCGAGGGGCCTGGGAGGGGGGTGCCTGGAGCGGGCCTGCCTGGTTACACCCCACCTCTCCTCAGGCCAGAGAGATGACCCTGCAGGCCATGGCCCTCCAGCAGCAGCCCCTGAGTCCTGCCCCAAGGCCCTTCCCCCCGGAGGTGAGCCTGGCCTGCCCAGGGCATGGTCGCACCTCGCGGAGCCTGGACCCCACACCGTCCTGGGCAGACACGGGGCCCAGAGAGCAAGCTGGTGTGTCCCCGGGAGCTCACCTCACACCCTGCTCTCTGCAGAAGCCCCAAGCCCCCGAGGCACGGCCAAAGCTCGCGGGCACTGGACCCCCCGCCAAGCCTGTGCTCCTGCGCTCCACTCCAAAGCCCCTGACCCCCGCCCCTCCGGCCAAGGCCCCCAGGCCCCCCACCAAGCCTGTGGCCGCCCCCATTCTAGCTCAGGATCGGTCTTCTCCAGAAACCAGTGAGTGTCCTGTCCCTGCTGGGCTGGTGGGGGCGGCCTCCCAGGATGGACTGGGAGGTGTGGTCTCACTCCGCCCCCTGGCCCACAGCTTTGCCCTGCCCCGAGCTGGTCCGGTACTCCACACTCAACTCGGAGCACTTCCCGCAGCCCACGCAGCAGATCAAGAACATCGTCAGGCAGTACCAGCAGCCGCCCCAGGGGGGCCAGCCCAAGGCCCTCAGGTCAGCTCTGCCCCGGCCTGCAGGCAGCTGCCTCCTCCCTGGGCCCGGTGCCAGCCATGGTGCCAGCCATGTGACGGGAGCAGCCTGTTTATGCAGATGCTCCCCAGCACCCCCTCCCGGGCAGAGGGCGGCCCAGGCTGCTTTCTAGGCTGGGCTGTGAGAACCTGTGGGTTCTCATTGACAATGACGGGGTGGCGGAGAGGGTCCTTCCTCTCGGGGCTTGTGATGGGGAGAGGAACTCGGTGTCCACCCCCCCAGGAAGGACTGCGGGAGGGTGTTCGTGAAGCGGCCAGACCCCCACGAGGAGGCCCTGATGATCCTGAAGGGCCAGATGAGCCACCTGGCGGCAGCACCTGGCACGCAGGTGAGGGCAGGGGCTGGCCGTGCCCAGGCAGAATGGAAAACGGGGGCCTCCAGGGAGCCTCGGAAACCAGCCGCCCCTAAAAGGCATGGCCCTGCTGCTGCTTCCTCCCCGGCCCTGCGCCCCCTGAATACTCTCTTTGGGGTGGGGCAGGTGCCCAGGGAGGCCGTGGCCCTGGTGAAGCCAGTGACCAGCGCTCCAAGGCCATCCATGCGACCCACTCCAGGTGAGGAGCCAGGAGAGAGGGAGGGAGGGAGGGACAGAGGGCAGGTGTCCACGTGTATAAGTCAGTCTGTGTGAGCACAGGTGTGTGTCTGCATGTCCGTGGCATGCGTGTCCATGTCCCGAGCCCGTGTGGACATATTGTGTGCACATCTGTACAATTACGTCAGCACTTAAATGACACTGATCCAGGCCAGGCCCACACCCTGACCTTACTGTCTGCACTACACCCTGGACACAGGACCATCTGTACCGACAGGTGTTACAGGTGGGGAGACAGGCCCAGAGAGCTTAAATGACTTGCCACGATCACACAGCTGAAAGGTGTTAGACCAGGGGTCTACATCCAGGCCTCTGACATCACAGTTGGAGCCCTCACCTCTACATCGTTTGCCTCACGTAGCCACAGTGACCTTAAGAGAGAGAAATCAACTCACCCCGAGTTCCTGGCACCCGCTCCAGCGGCTCCTCCCTGGCCTGAGATCTGCCCACTCCCAGCCTTGCCGCCCCCACCTGCCCTTGGCCCTCTGTCCCTCGGTGTTCCTGGGGCACACCAGTCACTCCTGCCTCACTCCCTGCCCCGCCGCTCCTGCCTGAGTGCTCTGCCCCCAACATCTTTGCCTGCCTGCCCCTTCTTCTTACCGAGGTCTCCCATGTCACCTCCTCAGAGAGATCTGCCAGCCCACCCGGACCAAGGACCCTCACAGACCTTCCCTAAATCACCCCGTTTTATTTCCACCTCATAGCTCCTAGCACGAAGAGTTTCGTCATTTCAAATGGTCTGTTTCACCCACATCTGCCAGGAGACTCTAAGTCAAGGCAGGCGCCTTGCGACACCCTCGGCCCCTGGCATAGGCCTGCACACACTGGGTGCCTGTTTACTAGTATGTGCCGAGGGCCGGTTGGGCTGTAGCAGCGTTCTGCATGCGTGTGATCAGGTGTGTCTGTGGCCAAGGGTGTGGGCTGCCACTCTACTGCCTCCCCTCACGCCTGCGATTGCTGTGCTCCCCAGCGCTGCCCTCGAGGTCGCTGGAGCCCGCCGAGGACCCAGTGCAGACACAGCTGCACCGCCTCCCCAACCCCAGTTTCTATGGCTACCAGGACACCCCCTGGCAGATCTTCCTGCGCAAAGAGGTGCCGGGGCGGGGGAGGGGCTGACGGGGCAGAGGGGACACCCCGATTGGAGAAGCAGGCCAGGGTGGAGCTGAGCTAGGCACCTGCTGCTCCAGGGCGGGGCTGCACCTGGGGGCGGGTCCAGGTGTGAAGCGAAGTGAGGGGCCTTTGGAGGTCCTCACTGAAGCCCCACCCCCACAGGTGTTTTACCCAAAGGACAGCTACAGCCACCCCGTGCAGCTGGACCTCCTGTTCCGGCAGGTGAGGGCCTCTCTTCCCTTTCTGCCTCAGTGTACTCAGCAGGGCAAATTCTGCTGCTGCACCCAGAGTTGGGCTCCTTGACCATGGTGTGGATGGGAAGCTGTTCTACTGCACCCCTATTCCCATGGTTAGGGTCACAAGCCCACAGTCCCATCTGACCAGGCTCGTGGTTTGTCTGAGATAGATAGACCCATTGTATAGATGAGGGCACCAAGGCCGGGAGGGGTGGCATGACCTGGAGGGAAGGAGAAAGGAGAGGGTCTTTGTGAGCGGGATCTGATTTACCCAGAGGACCCCAGCTGCACACAGGGAACCCCAGCCTGGGCTCCCAGGTGGGGGAGTCCCTCGGGCCACCCGCATCACAGCTCAGCTCATTCCCGCAGATCCTGCATGACACACTCTCCGAGGCCTGCGTGCGCATCTCCGAGGACGAGAGGCTCAAGATGAAGGCTCTATTTGGTACCGCAGGGAGTGGGGGAGGGATGAGCCCCGCCCCACTCACCTCCCAGACACCCCTCCTTGCTTAGCTGCTAGGCTCTACCATGGCCAGGTGACAAGTCTGCGTCAGCTCTACCTGACCGGCTGGGGGGCCGGGCCGTCTGTCTGCCTCGGATCCTGGCTTCCCCTGCCGTCTGCGGAGTCGGGCTCCCTCCCTGCAGCGGGGCCTGCACAGGGCGGGGAGGCTCCTGACGCCCCTGCATCCCTCAGCCCAGAGCCAGCTGGACACGCAGAGGCCGCTGGTGACGGAGAGCGTGAAGCGGGCTGTGGTCAACACCGCACGCGACAGCTGGGAGGTCTACTTCTCCCGCCTCTTCCCCGCCACGGTGCGAGCCGCTGCCAGCCTGCCCACCCGCCCAGCCCGGGGCTTAGGGCAAGGCTGACGTGTCCTTGTCCCCACCCAGGGCAGCGTGGGCACGGGCGTGCAGATCCTAGCTGTGTCCCACACAGGCATCAAGCTCCTGCAGATGGCCAGGGGCAGCCGGGAGGCCAGCGGGCAGCTGCGTGTCCTGCGCACGTACAGGTGCCGGCAGGGGGTGAAAACGGGGCTTGCCGGACACTGGGGCACAGACTGGCATCAGCATTTCCTCACTGTCTCTCCGAGCACCAACATGGTGCCCAGCCCTTGAACCCAGCCCATTTTAGAGACGGGGACCTGGGCTCAGGGAGGGAGGTGCTTGGCTCAGGCTCACAGCTAGGAAGTAGATGAGCTGGGAACCCGCTAGCCATCCTGCCCCCAGACCACACCCAGCCCTGCCCCACGGAGCTCACTGTGGTTGGACGGTGTGGTCCGCAGCCACGTGCCCATGCGCCTGGAAGGGGAAGGGGCCCAGGGAGAGACCTGCTGAGTTCTCGGCAGCCACGGAGTGACAGGGCGGGGCCAAGGAGCAGGATGGCTGGGGAGAGGGCGTCCCCTGGCCACAGGCCCTGCCCTCACGCGCCTGTCCCCCAGCTTTGCGGACATCCTGTTTGTGACCATCCCCTCCCGGAACATGCTGGAGTTCAACCTGGCCAGCGAGAAGGTCATCCTCTTCTCAGCCCGCGCTCAGCAGGTCAAGACCCTGGTGGACGACTTCATCCTGGAGCTGAAGAAGGTCAGGGTCCTCCCACAGAGCCCGCGCGGGAGCTGAGGCCCAGGACAGGCTCTGCCCCGCACCGGCCACCCTGCCTGGGAGCAGGGGCGTGTGTGGCCCGTGGCCGCGTCACAGACCTCTGTGGCCTTCCACAGACTGCCTTTTGCCTCTGCTGCTCCTCAGCCAGGCGCCTCCTCTGAGCTCCACAGCTGCTGTGCTCCTCAGCCTGCTCGGCCACGGCGCCACCACTGCTCCCTGCAGTGGCTGTGCCCCA
>NW_005362033.1:1514864-1515447 GCF_000412655.1 Myotis brandtii
AGCGGTGCGGCGTGTACCTGTGCTCCAGCACCATCTGCATGCTTCAGGCCCAGCCTCTGCCCTCCGACCTTCTGCCCGGGATGCCCCTCCCTCTTTCACTTAGAAAACGTTCTCTGATGAATTGGGGAGGAACACCTGTGGTCGTGGGGGGCAGGGGAGTGGCCTGGCCTCTGGGAGGCGGGAAAGGGCCTGTGGCCTCACCCCGCCCCTGGCCACCCAGGACTCGGACTACGTGGTTGCTGTGAGGAACTTCCTGCCTGAGGACCCGTCGCTGCTGGCCTTCCACAAGGGCGACATCATCCACCTGCAGCCCCCCGAGCCACCCCGCCCGGGTCGGTGCCTGGGGTGGGGTGGGCACGAGCGGGGGGTCTGGGCCAGGGCCTCCCTGGCAGTTGCTGACACGTATGCCGGCCGCAGGCTACAGTGCCGGCTGTGTCGTCCGCAAGAAGGTGGTGTATCTGGAGGAGCTGCAGCGGAGAGGCCCTGACTTCGGTGCGTCCCGGGGTCCCCTGCCCAGCTTCAGCGCCCAAACCGCAGAGCCCACACAGCTTCCGGCTGCCCGCACCCCCACCACCAGGCAGGG
>NW_005362033.1:1515533-1515787 GCF_000412655.1 Myotis brandtii
CACCCGCCCAGCCCCCCCCCTGCCGATCTGGTGGAAGGGTCTCGGTGGGCATCGGCGTTTCCGTTGGTGGCGGATCCCTCTGTGCCACACATGCTGCCCCCTTCCCGAGGGAATGCCCTCCCTTCCCAAGCCCAGGCCCCTCCACCGGGGAGCTCGAGGGCAGGCCGTGTCCTGAGAGCCCTCAGTCCCAGGGAGACGCCTGCTCGCCTCAGACTCCTCCCCCGCCCCCTAGGCTGGCGGCTCGGGACCATCCA
>NW_005362033.1:1520716-1522591 GCF_000412655.1 Myotis brandtii
CATGGGAGGTGGGCCGCAGGAGAGAGGTGAGGCCGGTGGCCAGGCCAGTTGGGTAGAGACCGCAGGGGGTCATCTGACCGGAGGTGGAAGGGAACAAGGTCGGCCAGTCCTGGGGTGGGGTGAAGGGGGTAGGGCTAGCCATTCTGTGACCTGTGGCATGTGACCAGCGATGGTTGGAGATTTGGCCAAATGGGTAGAGAAGGGTGGAGTCAGCAGAAGGACTGAGACCAGGCCACAGTGGCAGGATGGGGCCGTGACGGGGGCAGGGCCGAGCAGGTGGGGTGGTGGTAGCGACAGGTGGAGTGAGGTAAAGCTACGTTGTAAGGGCAAGGTCAGCTCGCCCTGGCATCTGGAGAGACCCGCCCTGGGCAGGGGTGCGCCTGGTGGGGGGGGCATGGCCACGTGGGTCAGGGGATGGGCCCACTGGGCATGTGGAGGCTGTGACCTGGTCGAGGGGGTGGGGGGGCAACCTGAGAGCCTGGGCGCATTCACCTGGGGTTGAGTTGAGTCAGGTTTGATGGGGACGGGGGTGGGGGTGGACGGTTGGACAGCCCCTCCCAGCTCCTGCCCCCTGCAGGGTTCCCCCATCAGGCCTGGCTCGGCTGATCGTGGGGAGGACGGGCTGGCTCCCCCACCACGCACGATGCTGGCGTTTGCCCAGAAGTATTTCCGAGACCCTCAGAGGAGACCCCAGTGAGTGATGACCCCACCCCAGTCCCCACACAGAGGAGTTCCTCCTGGGGCTTCTTGCCGTGTCCAAGGGCAAGGCCTTCCTCTGTGAGGGGGAGAAACCTCAGGCGTGAGGCCACCTGCAGCCGTGGTGGGAGCCTGGCGGGGTGGGGGTGGGGCCGCAGGCTGCGCCAATGGTCTGCCCCTCTGCTTCCTGTCCTAGGGACGGCCTCAGGCTCAAATCCAAGGAGAGCCGGGAGTCCAGAACCTTGGAGGACATGCTTTGCTTCACCAAGGTGCCAGCCCTAGGCCTCAGTTTCCCCATCTGTAAAATGGTGGTGCAGGCCTTGGAGCAAACGGCCTTGTCCTCAGAGTGACCCCCACCCTCAGCACCTGAGGGCCTGCGAGCACCTGTCTCCCTGTCCACCTGGCTCCCTTTGCATGACCTGGGCCCCCCTGTCTGAGACGGGACATGCCATGCGGCCCCCTCTGTTCGGCCTGCCCCCCATCCTGACGCACCTCCTCCCTGACAGAGCCCGCTCCAGGAATCCCTCATCGAGCTCAGCGACGCCAGCCTCAGCAAGATGGCGACCGACATGTTCCTAGGTGTGGGGTGGGCTTGACCCTGGGCCGGGGGCCAGCACCACCTGCCCCTGCTCATCACCGCACCCCTGCTCCTCAGACCCTCCCCCCCCAGCCAGACATGGGGCTCCTCTAAGAAAGAGAAGCCCCAGCGACCCCTGGCCACAGCCTCTCAGAGAGGGGCCTCCTGGGGTCCCCAAGGGCGGGCAGCTCGGGTCTGGGGCTGAGTGGGGTGTTCCCTGCAGCCGTGATGCGGTTCATGGGGGACGCCCCGCTGAAGGGCCAGCGCGAACGGGATGTGCTCTGCACCCTCCTGAAGGTCAGTTCGCCCACTTTGCCGTGCGCTCTCTCCTGGTCTGTGACTCGGTTTCCCCATCAGCAACCAGAGTTGCAGGACTTTGGGGTGGGCAGCTTCTAGTGTGGCCCAAGGAGGAGTGCATCCGCCGGAGGGAGGGGCTGGAGAGGGACGCGGGGCCTACCTCACACGCCGCTCTGTTCTGTGCCGGCCTGTGGGTGACCTGCCCGCCCTGCAGCTGTGCACCGAGCAGGAGGCCCTGCGGGACGAGTGCTACTGCCAGGTGGTGAAGCAGCTCACAGACCGCGCCAGCAGCGACCAGTGCGTGA
>NW_005362033.1:1522650-1523346 GCF_000412655.1 Myotis brandtii
CCTCCAGGAGCACAGCCCCGCCTCCCGCTGCCGGGCCTGGCCCTCCCAGCCTCTCGCCCCAGCCCTCTCCTCACTCAGTAGACACAGCGTGCGGACCTGGAATTGCTTGGTCCAGGACCAGCACTCCCGCTCCTGGCGCTTCAGCGTCCTCCCTGTCAAATGGTAGCGATCACGTGTGAATCCAGGTTACTGGTGGCAGGTGCCAGAAACGCAGTCCAAGCTGGTGTAAGCAAAAGAGGGTCCCGGTGACTGGAGAGGCCGATGTCGGCGTTCAGGCATGGCTAGCGCCCGGTGTCGGCAGCAAGCAGGCTTGCCCTGTGTCCTGGCTGCTTCCTCGGCGGCGATGCCGTCCCCAAGCACCACCCCAGCCATTTGCAAGGTGGCCCACAGAGGCTGTCCCCAGTCCACAGAGGCTGGGGGTGCAGAGCCTGTCCCTAAAGCCATCACTGCAGCCGGAGGGAAGCTGAGCTCTCACTTGGCCAGACCTGGCTCCCCTGCGTCGCCACAGCACACGGCCCTCGTGAGGGTGGTGTGGGCAAGGGACGCCCCTGTGCTCCCAGGCACTACAGGCCCCACAGGCGAAGCCCTCCCGCAGGGCTCACAGGAGAGCACACAGCCAGTGTGCAAGCGTGTGCTGCTCTCATTGCCACTGGCTCACTGTCCTGTCCTGCCCCCCCCCCGCCTTCCTGGGAATTT
>NW_005362033.1:1523516-1542293 GCF_000412655.1 Myotis brandtii
TAGAGCCACTCAGCACATGCTCCTGTCCCCAGCCCACCCAGGCCTCCCCTGCCACTACCTTCCTACAGCCCCCTCCCCCGGGCTCCCCCTCAGGGAGAGTCTCCCCAGGGAAGGTGTTCCCTGGTGCATGTCGGGGCCTCGGGCCCTTCCTTGCCTCCCTCCCTGGCCCCAAGCAGAACCTACCTCCTGCCTGGCGCTGGGGCCACCACCCTGCCCTCCCCAGGCAGGAAGAACACCCAGAACCAGAGCTGCCCGGAGACTCCGGGCATGGCCGTCCTGCCGTGGCCACGTGACGGGGTCCTATGCGTGTCCCTCACAGGGACAGCTGCCAGCGGGGCTGGAGGCTGCTGTACATCCTGACCGCCTACCACAGCTGCTCGGAGGTCCTCCGGCCACCCCTCGTCCACTTCCTCCAGGACGTGAGCCAGAGCCCAGGCGTGCCCTTCCAGGGTGAGGGGCACAGCAAGGGGGGCCAGGGCCGAGGGCCTGTCTGCGTGGGTACCGGCCAGGCAGCCAGCAGGAGGGGAAATCCAGAGAGCCTGGCCCTTCACAGTGCCTGGGCCATGTTCGCCCAGATCCCCTCACTCCCCGGATGTGGTGGAGGCCCCGCAGGGGCTGGTGCGCTGGGCTGTCTGGTCAGTGGGGAGGGAGGCATGTCAGAGGAGAGGTGAATGGCTTCCCAGAGGAGCTGTTGCTCTGGGTAGGATTTCTCGTGCGCTGAGTGGCAGGAGCCAAGGCCTGGAGGTGGGCAGAGTGGCATGGGGAAGAGGAGGGGGGCCAGGCCTGGGCTGCGGGGGGAGGCTCTGCCCCTTGGGTCTTTGGCATCAACAGGGTCTTGAGCAGGTCCAGGCCGGGGTGGGCCCAAAGCTAGGGGCAGGGGCTCAGCCTTTCCCCCCTTGGAGTGTGGAGGAAAGGGGCCACTCCTCAACCTCAGCCTTGTTTCCATAGCAACTCCCTGGTCCCCCTAAGAAAGAGCCAGGGCCCCTGCGGTCACCACAGCAGCGGTGAGAGAGATGGGGGACCTCCCTCTGCCTCCGAGTCCTCCTCTGCTTTGAGTAGCGCACACTCCCAGGTCAGAGGCGGAGAGGCCAGCTCCGGGGGGGCTCAGAGTGGCTCCCGGCTTCCCTGCCCAGCAGGTGCGGCACTGCCTAGTCAGACACGCAGAGGCAGGCCACGGGGTCTCCTGCCGGGACTCCGGGGGCGGGAGGCGGTCCGTGGGGGCCCACAGCTGCACCCCCATAGTCACAGCCTCTTAGGGACAAGCCCCCCATCAGCAGCTCAAGGTGACAGCTGTTTCCCGGGCTCCTAGGGTAGCCCAGGGGGCTGTGGACCTAACAGAAGGCCTGAGCCTGTGGGCTGTGGGTTTGAGCGCGGCACTAGCACTCCAGCCTTTGACCTTGGGCCGATCACTGCCCCTCTGGGCTGTTTCCTCAGCCAGCAAATTGGAGAGTAAAAGCTCATCCCACTGGCTGTGCAGAGAACCCGTGGGCTGGCGGCCGGCGGCCAGAGGAGCCTGACTGCCGACCTGGGCAAGGCCTTTGCTCTGTCTTTGTAGGAATCGCCAAGGCCTGTGAGCAGAACCTGCAGAAAACCTTGCGCTTCGGCGGCCGTCTGGAGCTGCCCAGCAGCATGGAGCTCCGGGCCCTGTTGGTGAGCGTGGGGTGGGGGTCAGGGCGAGCGGAGAGGCCTGCTGTGCTCAGAAGGCCTTCAGGTCCCCGGCACAGGTGCTCCTGCAGGGCCTGCCTGAACCTTTGGCTCAGGGACGCCCGTGGCAGGGGACGATGGCTGGCCCAGATCCCTCAACCCAGCCTTCCTGTCTCCTCACCCTCCCTTGTCCCAGGCGGGCCGCAGTTCCAAGAGGCAACTCTTTTTCCTCCCTGGAGGCCTGGAACGCCATCTCAAAATCAAAACGTGCACCGTAAGTGAGGGGATATTTCCAGCAGGCAGCTGCTGGGGGGTGTGGGGGGGGGGCAAGGACACCCCAGTCTCCAGAGTGGCCCCCAAGGGTACTGAGCCCCTCCCAGGCTCTCTCACATAGTCCACAAGGCAGGACACTTCTCAGAAGAGCAGGCTGAGCCTGGGGAGGTGGAGCCTCCAGCTCAGGTCACACTGGGAACAAGGGGCAAGCCAGGCCCTCTCAGACCAGAAGCTGTGCTCCCTGCCTGCGAGGCGGTTCTCAGAGCCCAGGGCTGCCTCTGTGCAGGGCCCGGGAGCTCTGCCCTCGGTCTGCTGGCGGCTGGGAGGACAGAGGTCGGCGGCTGGCCCAGCCTCACTCTCCCCGCCCGCAGGTGGCCCTGGACGTGGTGAAGGAGATCTGTGCTGAGATGGCCTTGACACGCCCTGAGGCCTTCGATGAGTACGTCATCTTTCTTGTCACCAACCGAGGTGAGCTGCCAGGAGGACCGAGCTCGCTGGGCTCACGCCCTACATGGCCTCCAGGGTTCCGGCCAGAGGCCACTTTCTCCCAGAAGCCCCTCGACCCCGTGTGGAGGGACCATTCTGTGCCCCGAGCACCCAGCCCTTGTCTGTCCCTCTCTGCTCCGCCGTGTGTACGACTGTCTCGCCTCCCAGACGGGACTTTGTGGAGGAGAAGGCCCTCTGACTCCTACCGCGGCCCCTCGGACCTGCTCAGGGACCCTGCCCTCAGGAGCCCCCATCCTAGGAAGGGTTCCCTTAACAGGCCCCAGCTCCTGGGACCCACAAGTGCGAGCATTTTCCCCACCACTTATGCCTTCGCATAGGCCATAGAGGCCCTCCCTTGGTCTCACTCGGTCCCACCCCTGCCCTCTGCTGTCTACCCACTGAGACGCCAGCTGGCCGGCCGCATCCTCTCCCACCAGCTCTCCCACTGCCCCCTCATCCCTGGACCACGTGTCTGTCCTCAGCCCTTGCCCGGAGTCCAGCCAAGGCATGGCAGGAGGGGAAGGCAGTAACAAAACAGTCCTGTGACGGACACGCACTACGTCCCAGGCACAGTTCAGAGCATTTAATCCCATCTCCTCCTTCAGTCCCCACCACAGCCCTGGGACATGGAGCCCATCATCACCCCATTTATAGATGGGGAAGCCGAGGCCCATGAGGGTGTAGTAGTTTCCTGTTGCTGCTGTAACAAATCACCACATACCTGGGGGCTTAAAACCACACGCGCTTACATGTTTACGGCTCTGCAGGTCCCTCGGGGCTGGTTCCTGCTGGAGCCTCTGGGGGGACAATCTCTTCTTGCCTCTTCCAGCTTGTTGGGACTACCCCCATTCCTGGCTCATGCCCTCCTCCAGCCTCAAAGCCAGCAAGGCAGCATCTCCCTCTCTCTCTCTCTCACTCTCGCTCTCGCTCTCTCTCATTCCTTCTTATAAGGGTCCTTGAGATGACATTCGGTCCGCTTGGATGACCTAGGACAGTGATGGCGAACCTATGACACGCGTGTCAGAGGTGACACGTGAACTCATTTTTTTGGTTGATTTTTCTTTGTGAAATGACATTTAAATATATAAAATAAATATCAAAAATATAAGTCTTTGTTTTACTATGGTTGCAAATATAAAAAAATTTCTATATGTGACACAGCACCAGAGTTAAGTAAGGGTTTTTCAAAATGCTGACATGCCGAGCTCAAAAGGTTCGCCATCACTGACCTAGGATAATGTCTCCATCCCAAGATCTTTCACGTAATCACATTTGCAAAGTCCCTTTTGCCATGAAGGTAACGTATTCACGGGTTCCAGGCTTAGGGCATGGACGTCTTTGAGAAAGGGCCAGTAATCAGCCTGCCTTGGAGGTCAAGGGACTCGCCCAAGGTCACGTATTTGGGCGTTGAACCCAGGCTGTCTGGCCCCAAGAGTCTGGACTTTATCGTCATGACACGGCCCTCTCTGCGGTAAAGCTTGATGGGCGGTGGGACGGGGAGCAGAAGTGCCTGCAGGAAATGAAGGAGCCGCCTTCAGCCTCGCCACAGGCTCTGAGCCACCGGTGCCGGGCGGAGGCCGCCCCACCCCACGCAGCAGCCCAGCAGTGCCCTCTGAAGGGGTCCTGCCGAAAGGCACTCAGGGAGCTTCCCCGTCCCCACCTCCTCCGGAACGGCCTGGGCTGTGTCTGAGCACGACCCCGGACACTTTCCAGACGCAGCGGCCACAGCTGCGCCCGGGAGGCATCCTGTCGGCAGTCACCAGCATCCCACAAACACAGGGCACCCTGGTCCACAGCATGCACGCCTTCTGGGGTGCCATGTCCCAGCAGGGGCTTGCCCAGGTGATGCTCGCCGGGGCGACAGCTTGGGGGTGTACGCCTGTGCACACACGTGCCCCCCCCCCCCCCCCCCCCCCCCCCCCCCCCAGCACGTGTGCCCACTCAGCCGCTGCACCTACATCCTGGACGTGGCCTCGGAGATGGAGCAGGCGGAGAGCAGCTACATGCTCTGGTTCCGGCGTGTGCTCTGGGACCAGCCACTCAAGTTTGAGAATGAGCTATACGTGACCATGCACTATAACCAGGTCAGCACGTGTGGGCCACCCATGCTCTGGAACCTTCCTGGCTCCCCCAGGGCTGTGAGGTCAAACTCTATGGCCATTTGTTCGAGGCCTTCACGGTTCGGGTGGTCCCCACTGACGGTTCAGCCCTGGTGCCCTGCCCCCTGCATGGCTTCCTCGGAGCAACAATGACATTACCCTCACTACCTAATCTCAGACCTCTGCCCGCAGGTGCCGGCACTCTGCCCGGCCTGCCTTCCTGCGTCTCTGCTATCCTCCTCCTCCTCCTCCTCCTCCTTCTCCTCCTCCTCCCTCTCCTCCTCCTTCCCCTTCCTCCTTCTTCTTCCTCCTTCTCCTTCTTCCTTCCTCCTCCTCCTCCTCCTTTCCCTTTTCTTTCACCTTCCTCCTTCTTCTTCCTCCTTCTTCTTCCTCCTTCTCCTTTTTCCTTCCTCCTCCTCCTTCCCCTTCTCTTTCCCCTTCCTCCTTCTTCTTCCCCCTCCTTCCTCCTTCCTCCCTCCTCCTCCTCCTCTCTCTTCCTTCCTCCTCCTCCTCCTCCTCCTCTTCTTCAACATTTTTATTGATTTCAGAGAAGGAGAGAGAGGGAGAGAGAGAGAGAGAAACATCAATGATGAGAGAGACTCGTTGATTGGCCGCCTCTTGCACACCTAGCATGTGCCCTGATGGGGAATCGAACCCTGACCCCGAGTTCATAGGTCAATGCTCAACCACTGAGCCACACGGCTGGGCACGTCTCTGCTTTTCTAAGTCCTTCCCAGCAAGGCTGCCCCAAACAGCACCTCTTCCCCTTCTCCCCTCCTCGGAGTGCATGCCTGTCCCTCTCTCAAAGGCCTAAAGAGGCCTTGGCTGCCAGTGTTGTTTCTATCTTTGTGTTATTCCCATTGGAATCTTGGTCCTCTCAGTTAGGATCCTGGGGTTTATAAAATCTGGCTCTCTCTCCTCTGCTAACATTTGTGGAAGTGCTTGGACAGAGAGTGTGTTTTTCGTGTGGAACTGGTGCCAAATTTTCCCCAATTCCAAGTACAAAATAAGGTTACTTGGCTTGTATGGCCACATGGTGTCACTGTTGCCAACGACCCCACACAGTCCAGTCCAGTGCTGGTCTAGGTGTGGCCTATAGGCAGCAGCGTTCCTTGGGAACTTGTTAAAATGCAAATCCTTAAGTCGAGCCCCCGATCTGTAATCAGAGTCTGGGGGGTACCACCCATGAATCTGTTTTTAGTGATTCAAGCATATTCCGTTTTCAGTAACCCCAGCCCAACAGACACCCACACACCGCAGTGTGGACGCCCACACTCTTCCCAGATCACTGTGGGGACGGCCACGCCCCACTGCTTGACGCCCTGCACACCTGCTGCCCCTCATCGCGTGCTCCCCTGCAGGTCCTGCCCGACTACCTGAAGGGCCTCTTCAGCAGCGTGCCGGCCGGCCAGCCCCGCGAGCAACAGCTGCAGCAAGTGTCCAAGCTGGCTTCCCTGCAGCACCGGGCCAAGGACCACTTCTACCTGCCCAGCATGTGAGCACCTGCCCACCTGCCAGCCCCCACATTCTCAGAGTTGGACATCCCAGGCCCTGTGCACCCCGCTCACCAGCAGGCTGTCTGGGAAGGGGCTGACCTGGCCATGGGCTACCATCCTCCAACTCGCCCTGAGAGCTGGGGCCCTCCTCCTCCCACAACACGTTGCTTCCAGCTGGTATTAACAGCTCAGAATAAATTTAATGATAAGAAGGCTTTCAGGACACACATCCCCGTCATCCGGGGAATACACGCGGCCATGCAGAAATGCTCACCAGGGCATTGCATCCAACAGCAAGGCCTTCCTGGGTGCTATGTTCTCACAGGGGTGATAAATCAGTCCTTCTCAGGAATAGGACCCCAAAGAGCTTTTGTTTATGTGGGCTGTATCCATTAATATATATTTACCATATTCAAAATTAAAACTCAGGAACAATTTAAAATATTGATTAATTAATTTAAAAACAAGGATAATATATTACATCTCTCTATATAAAAGCCTAAGCGACCGTTCAACCGTTCGACCAGTAGCTCTGACATGCACTGACCACCAGGGGGGCAGACGCTCAATGCACAGGCATGGAAACATGGAACAGACTGATGAATCTCAGAGGGAAGGGGGGAGGGGGAGGCGGGAAGAGATTAACCAAAGTTCTTATATGCATATTAAAGGCCTGGTGCACGGATTCATGCACCGGTGGGGTCCCTCGGCCTGGCCTGCAGGGATTGGGCCAAAACCGGCAGTCCGACATCCCCTGATGGGTCCCGGATTGTGAGAGGGCATATAAGATCTTTGGTTAATCTCTTCCCGCCCTCCCCCATCCCCCCTTCCCTCTGAGGTTCATCAGTCTGTTCCATGTTTCCATGCATGTGGTTTCTGCTCCTGAATTGAGCATCTGCCCCCTGGTGGTCAGTGCATGTCATAGCTATCAGCTGGCTGGTCAGCCGGTCACTTAGGCTTTTATATATATAGATAATGTAAGTTAACATTACATGTTAATATAAACAACATAAAAAATGTATTTTCCAAAAAAATTTAGTGAGAAGAGTGGCACTGTTTTTACATTTTGTAAATCTATTTTATTTTATTTATTTGAGAACAAGGGGCAGGGAGACAGAGAAACAGTGATGAAAGAGATAAACATCTATGGGTTGCCTCCCAAAACATGCCCTGACTGGGAATCAAACCCACCACCTTTTGGTGTACGGGACGCCGCTCCAGCCCACTAAGCCGCAGCGGCTGGGGCTGTGAATTGCGTCACCGTGTGGCTGAACAGAAGACACCTGGTTCTCACGCCTGCTTCTGCAGCCAGTCTGCTCTGGTCTCACATGCCATGTCGCCTCTGGCAGGCTCCCCTGTCCTTGTGAGAGAACAAGAGGGAAAAACCAAATAACGGCTCAGTGTTAACATGGGCGTGTCCTTGACCCCCCAGAGCCTCGCCCACTTTGAAAATCCCTGTGTGAATAATGGTAAGATAATGTATCTACAGTGAATGTCCTGGTGCTGTCATTCAGTAAGGGCTCAACACGTAAAGCTCTTTGATGTTACGGTTTTAAGCAAAAAGCATGGGAAGCACATAAAAGTATACTATAATCCTAATCCTGGGTAGAAAGAATCATTGGGTTCTTACTTTCTGCAAAGCACTCTGTATCCACTTTATTTTCCCCTTACACAGATGAGGCAACTGAGGCCCAGAGAGGTTGCATGGCTTGCTGAAGCTTACCCAGCTAAGTGCGGGGGGCCAGGTCCAGGCGCCAGGCGCCTACCCAGCACTGCAAAGAAGGGGGTCTCTCGGGGAAGGGGATGCCCATGACTTTCTCCCAAACGTCCCCCCGCCCGCAGCTCGGGGTCCTGGGCCTGGCTTTCCCCGCCCGCAGCTCGGAGTCCTGGGCCGGCTGGAACTGCCGTTGGTGTTTCCCAGCTGCCCGGAGAGGCACAGGAGCTGCCCCGAAGACGCAGCATGTTAGAGAGAAGGGCCTGGAGGGGAGATGGGGCGTCTGGCAGCTTTCTTCTACCTCATCCTCCGACCAGTGCTGGTGGTGGCTTTGCCGGCTCTGGTAGTTCCGCACCTGCCACTGCTGTGTGCTGCTCGCCCCTCTGGCCTGGGTTTCTTCTTGGGGGTACGAACCCACCTTGGATTCAAGGCTCAGCGCCCCCACTCAGACTCACTTGGTTGTTGTGTGGCCTCAGGCTAGGCAGTGAACTTTTCAGAGCCTCAATTCCCTCATCTTCAAACAGGAAGTCGCGGTGCTGGCCAGCAGTTATAGAGCACTGCTGTGTGCCAGGGCACCGGGAGCACTTAATACCCATCCCCAACGCCTCCGCACTCCCCAGCGGTTAGTCTGCCGGGAGGTGCCGGGAGCACATGGCTCTGCACCAGCCTGCGGCCAGGATCGCAGGAGACAGTGCTCAGGCCGCCTTCCCCCCACGTGCAGGCGGGAGGTCCAGCAGTACATCCCGGCTCAGCTCTTCCACTCCACGGCCGGCGCCGCCTGGCTCAGCCTGGTCAGCCAGCACCGGCAGCAGACACAGGCGCTCAGCCCCCACCAGGCCCGTGCCCAGTTTCTGGGTAAGAGTCTGGGGCTGGGGAGATCATCATGGGGGCTTTGCTGAGGAGGGGTTTCGGAAGGGGGAGATGAAGGCACCTTTTTCTTGCACAAAGGCATCTTCAGTGTGCGTCACGTGACGCTGAGCTGCCTGGAGAGAACACCTTTCTAAAACTTTCACCAAGGCACCACCTAGACCAGTGATGGCGAACCTATGACACGCATGTCAGAGGTGACACGCGAACTCATTTTTTTTGGTTGATTTTTCTTTGTGAAATGGCATTTAAATCTATAAAATAAATATCAAAAATATGTCTTTGTTTTACTATGGTTGCAAATATAAAAAAATTTCTATATGTGACACGGCACCAGAGTTAAGTTAGGGTTTTTCAAAATGCTGACATACCAAGCTCAAAAGGTTCGCCATCACTGCCCTAGACTCTGGGTAGCTCTTGGCAGAGAGAGCTGGCCGCCAGGGCTGGGAGCTGCAAGCAGGGGGAGGGCAGGAAGGCGCGAGACAGGAGGCTGGGACGGAGCACCCCTGCGCTGGCTGCAGTGGGGAGGATGAGGGCTGCGGGCGACAGGCAGTTGAAGGCGTGTGCCACTGATGAGCCCCTCATTCTGACTGTCCCTCTCCTGCCCCAGGCCTCCTCAGCGCCTCCCCCATGTTTGGCTCCTCCTTCTTCTTCATCCAGAGCTGCAGCAACCTTGCTGTGCCGGCCCCCAGCATCCTTGCCGTCAACCAGAATGGCCTCAACTTCCTCAGCACTGAGACCCACGTGAGTGGCCTCAGCCCGCTCCGCTGCTCACCCTCTTCCCAGAGCCCACCCCTCAGAGGGACTGAGCCCAGCTCCACCACTTACACCTGTGTGGCCGGGGCAGCCCCCCACCTCACGAGCCTCAGTTCCTCGTCTGGAACACAGGGATGATAGAACTCACCCCATGAAGCTGTGAAAGCAAAACACCGCCAAACACCCAGACAGTGTCTCAGTCGCTTAGGCTGCCGCAGGCAGGGCCTCAGCAACAGAAAGTAACTGTGATTGTCTCACAGCTCTCCAAGCCCAGGTGCCAGCAGGGTTGGTTTCCTGAGCCCCTCTCCTCTCTCCCCGTGGCTTATCGGTGGCCGTCTTCCCCGGTGTCCTCATGTGACCTGTTCTCTGCATGTGTCCTGGTGTCTGTTCTGTCCAATGTCCCCATCTCACGAGGACACCGGTCAGATTGAGTTGGGGCCCCTCCAATGGCCGCAGTTTAACTTCATCACCTCTTCAAAGGCCCATCTCCAATGACAGCCATATTCTGAGGTTTGGGGTGTTAGGGCTTCGACATTTGGATTTGGGGGGACATGATTAAGTCCATAACAAATAGGACCTGTGGCCCCCTTCTTAGTTCTTCCAGAAGTGAACCTCCACATGAGGACAGGGCAGGTGGTTTATCTGGGGGTGACTCTAGGAAGCACTGGAGTGAGGGAGTGAGATCAGGAAGGGCCAGCCTCACTCCGTGGGAAGTGTAGGTTAGCAAGCAAGTTGCCGCCGTGCAAGTGGCACTGAGTCCAGCGGGCTCTCCGGGAGGCGGCATGGGACACACCCACAGAGGATGCCTCTGGCCTGGGCTCAGGGGAGCCAGGGCGCCTGCCCACCACGTCCCCCTCGGGCATTCGTGGAGGCATTCACTCTCATAGCTCTGAGTGCTCCTGGAGCCAGAGAGAAAGCTCCAAAGAGGGGCAGGTGTTACGAAGCAGGCTTGATGCTAAGGTCAGGGCACCCCACATCTACAGCACCCCTGGATCCCAAGCACTTGCAAGAGTGCCTGGCACACTGCAGAGGTATGCATTCGCATTGCTGAATCAGTCTTACAGGTGGGGTCCGAGAGGTAAAGCCAGGACTTGCTCCCGGTCACACAGCAAGTCACTGGGGAGCTGGTACTCGACCGGGTGTCCTGCCTCCTGTTGATCAGGTCTGCGGGGGAGGGATAAGGTGGGTGAGACTGTTCCACCCATAGGCCTGTCTGTCCCCCGCCCCAAGGAGCTGATGGTGAAGTTTCCCCTGAAGGAGATCCAGTCGACGTGGACCCAGCGGCCCACAGCCAGCTCCAGCTACCCCTACGTGGAGATCGTGCTGGGGGATGTGGCAGCCCAGTGCACCATGCAGCTGCAGCTGGAGCAGGTGGGCCCTCCCTCAGCACCCAGACCTTGTCACCCACCCTCGCTCCCTTATTTCACTCACCAGGCTCTCCCCTGCGTCTGGCTCCAAGGGGACCCATCCCTGTCCCCTCCTCTCGTGTTCTGGCCAGGCCACAGGGAACATCCAGCCCAGTGCAGGTGACAGAACTAACCCAACACTGCACAGGACTGCAGGCCTTTGCCGTGGTCTCCCAGCAAGGGCTGGGTGATGAGCTCATAGGAAAGAGCCCAGGGTGTGTGCAGAATCGCGAGGTGTTTGCTAGGGAACTGGGAGGCAGCCAGGGCAGGAGAGGTAGTGAAGGTCCGCGAATGCCGAGCTCAGAGTCCGGGGCTTTCCTCTGAGGGCACTAAAAGGTTGGTGAAAGGACAGTGGCCCAGAAGCTGGGCTTGGAAGGTGGATTGTGGGGACTGGGATTGAGAGTAGGGATAGTGGGGTCCCCATGTGATATACAGGGACACAGGCCCACCTGCCCTGTTCCTTATTTGCAGCAACTGTGGCTGATCCTTAAAAGGTATGGCTGACTTCTGGGCTCCTGTCCAAGTATCACAGCCCCCAGGGAGCGGGCGGGGGGGGGGGGGGGGAGCGGGGGGGGGGGGGGCAAAACCAGAGTTTTCACCCCATTGAAAGAGGACTGAGGCTCACAGATGCGGGCAGAATGGGGGCTGGGACCCACACGTCTGCCTTTGACAGCCTACCACATCCCTCCTCAGATCTGGGCCCAGGACAACGCCAGGCCAGGGCCTGCCTTGAAGGAGCTGATTTCCTAGGGCAAGAGGGAGGGTCTCCCACTGCCCCGCCCTGACTCTGACAGCCCAGAACAGAGCCCCTTTGGCTCTTTGTGGCCCTTGAAGAGCCTGCAACTCAGGACGAGGCTCCCCGGTTTGCTTCCTACTGTATCCCAATTCTGCTTCTGCCGAGGTCACCCCAATTCTGGCCTTACCCTCTGGCCCAGTCTGCTTCCCAGAACCCTCTTCTCTGAGCTCCCACCACAGTGAACCTCCTTCCCATACCTGCCGACCACCCACTCTATCTTGGGCTCCTTTCCTGGTGCCTCCTCCCCGGACTGCCTCTGAATGTTGCCTCTCCCCCAGGACCCCCTGTAGCACTGAGGCTCCCCAAACCATCTGTGTGAGAGCCCCCTGGAGATCAGCAGTTCTCTCCACTTTCCCTCCCAACCCTCCCAGGCACTGTAGCCCCCAACCTAGGAGCCTTCCCATCCCTGCCCCCCCTCTCATTGTCTCTGTGGCCCTCTGCTCTCACCCCTCGCCCAGCCATCCTGGCCTCTCCCAGCTCCCTAACGACAAGATGGCCCTCCCTCCTGCCCCAGGCCCTCTGTACTCACTGTCCCCTCTACCTGGAGTGCGTGCCCCCCTTCGCCTGTCAATCACAGGGCCCCTCCCTCCCTTTATTGTAGTTCCAGGGCAAACATCACCTCCTCCTAGAGCAGTGGTTCTCAACCTTCCTAATGCCGCGACCCTTTAATACAGTTCCTCATGTTGTGGTGACCCCCAACCATAAAATTATTTTCGTTGCTACTTCATAACTGTAATGTTGCTACTGTTATGATCTGATAAGCAGGATGTATTTAGGCGACCCCCAAAGGGGTCTCGACCCACAGGTTGAGAACCGCTGTTCTAGAGGCTTCCCTGACCCTCCTTCCTGATCATCGTCTCCTTCTGTCTTGGTGGCCCGCACGATGGCTTGCAAACCATTTAGTTATTTGTTCATGTGTCCTGCCTGTCTCCCCCCTGGACTGTCACACGAAGGGCATGTCCAGCACGATATCCCTAACACGGTGCCAGCACGGCAGATGCTCAGCAGTGGATGCATGAACCGGGGGAGACCTTTTTGGCTTGTCCACTTCTGCCTCTTGCATGTGTGTGTACAGGGGACACATTCATTCATTTAACACATAACCCCTGAGCATCTCTAGGTCGCAGGCTCTGCACTGGCTGCAGGGACACTGAAGTGACTGAAACCCCTCAGCACTGGCTCTCACAGAGCCCGAGTCTCATGGGGGAAACAGATATCAAAGAATTTCTCCAATAAACCATGGCGATCAGTGCTGAGAGGGTGTCCTTGAACTATCTGGAGGTCATCAGGGAAGCTTCCAGGAGGTAGTGATGTCTGAGTACAGCATGATTCAGCCAACAGACCCAGGTCCCTATCCTGCCTGCCCCTGACAGACTGTGTGAGGGTGTCTCAAGCTACCCTGCTTCTTACTGAGCCTGTTTCCACACCTGTCAAGGGGGCAATGATCCCAGTGAGGCCTGGAGCCCTGCAGCATGTAGATAGAACTGGCTGGGAGGAGGACCCCATTGTGTACTCACTGGGATCACATTAGCTGAGGTGGCC
The DNA here is from genome assembly GCF_000412655.1 of Myotis brandtii. Classification (NCBI taxonomy): domain Eukaryota; kingdom Metazoa; phylum Chordata; class Mammalia; order Chiroptera; family Vespertilionidae; genus Myotis; species Myotis brandtii. The sequence goes on from NW_005362033.1 coordinate 1,536,596, forward strand.
CCCAGGGTGGGACAGGCACAGCTAACCTCAGCAAAAGAGCAGTTCAGAGTGTTGGCCTCCTCCCACCAGCTGTGAGGTCTGGGTAAGTGACTTCATGGCTCTGGCCTCAGTTTCCTCACCTGTGGAATGGGATCTCAGAGTGTGTGCCTCATAGGGAACTGGGGACTAGCAGGGGTAGGACTCAGGACGATGCCTGCCACTCAGTAACTGTTGCCCTCATTATTTCTACCCTTTTTCTGGAGCAGCTTCTGCTGGCCCTCAGGGCATTCCCCGGGGATTCCAGCTGGCTGTGGTCTGAGAACCATACTCACAGATGGATTTTCCAGTTCCCTGCCCGTCCCCCTCTATCCCCAATCCCCCAGTTGGGAGCCCTGAGGCTGAGACATAGCTTATTCTGGGCTGTGAGTGCCAGGTCGTAACTGGCAATACAGTTAGAAACTTGCCATTTATTGACTGGACTAATATTCTTTTTTTTTTCTTTAAAAAAAATATATTTTATTGATTTTTTTTGTTACAGAGAGGGAGAGCGATAGAGAGTTAGAAACATCGATGAGAGAGAAACATTGATCAGCTGCCTCCTGCACACCCCCTACCAGGGATGTGCCCACAACCAAGGTACATGCCCTTGACCGGAATCGAACCTGGGACCTTTCAGTTCCCAGGCCGACGCTCTATCCACTGAGCCAAACCGGTTACGGCCTAATATTCTTTTAATCTAAAGAATGTACACATGGAATCCTCACCACAGCTCCATGAGGCAGACCCTGGTAAACTGAGATCCTACATCAGGCCACTGAGGCTCAGAGAGGTGCAATAATTGGCCCTAGGTCACCCGGTTCACATGCAATAAAGCTGGCAGATGCTCTTGCGTCTCCTGCTTGCTTACCCCTTCCAGCCGATAGCCCAGCATCCCTCCTTCCAGCTCATCATGCTCCTCCCAGGGCCCTGGGGGCGCTGGGGAGACTGTCTCCCATCCACTTCCTACCCCAGGTGAGAGCCGGGCACGTGGGGTGGCCGTGGACTCTGGTCTCTCCTGCAGGGCCTGGAACTGTGCCGAGTGGTGGCTGTGCACGTGGAGAACCTGCTCAGTGCCCGGGAGAAGCAGCTCACGCTGCCCCCCAGTGAGATCACGCTGCTCTGACCCGCCTCAGCCCTGCAGCTGCACTGCCAGCAGGCTCGCTCTGCGGCCCCAGGGGAGTTCCTGGGCCTCTCCGTGCCGGTGACCTCTACAAGGGCCAGAACTTAGGGGAGACCAAAACATGGGAGGAGGAATGACCCAAGTCCCCAGGAACCCAAGACCTAGCCAGAGTTGGGATGGAGTCGAGACACGCAATCTTGAGTCAGAAAGCAGGACTCCCCCCGAAGGCTGCCCATGGGCCTCCTGCCATGTACACTCAGGCCCGGGCCCCGACTCCCACCTGTGGCCGGGAAGCCCCAAACCAGTGGCCTGGATGAACTGGACTTTGCCTTTGGTTTGACGGGTCTGATGTTCAAACCTGCTCCACTTCTCAACCTCTCACATGTCCTCCTTGGGTGCCCCCGTACGGCCACTCAGCTTGGACTCATGACCCTTGGTCATTTCTGTACAAATAAAAGGTGCACCTGGCAGCCAGTCCTCCATGGTTGCTGAGTTGCTGGAAAACAAATCTGAGGGAGGAAGCAGGAGCTGGAGGCCTAGCTGTGCCCCTGACTCACTGCCCATGAACAGAACTTCCAGCAGAGACATATCTTTACCTCTCCTTGCAGACCTCTGTGCCCCCACTCCTTGGGTGACCCCAACCCCAGGCCCCCATCACTGGATGGGCCACATAAGGTTCAAGAGTGGTATAGTGGAGAAAGAAGCTCCATGTTAGGGGCTGGGGAGGGAGAAGTCTAGGAGCTTCCCAAGGAATAGGACTTTGTTATTGGGTTTTGAAGAATGAATAGGAGTTTGCTAGGACTAGATGGAGCAGAGGGGAGTGAACATTCCAGAGAAAATGGTGTTTGTTTCCACTATATCCTCCAGAGCCTAGGACAATGCCTAACACAAATTAGGCACTTAAAAAATACTGGTCACGTGAATAAAATAATAAATGAATATTAATGGAAAGTGCTGGTGCTTTGGGGAAACTGGGGGTGGGAGGGGAGCAGCAGACTTGGGAGAGGAAGTCTGAAGAGGTATGTGGGGGCATAATTGGCTGAAGCCACGGGGTCAGAGGAAGGATTTATTTACTTATGCATTACCTATTAAGCACCTACTGTGTACTAAGCAAATGCAAGGTACTGGAAGTTGCTCATAGTTAAAGTATAGAGCAAGACAAGACCTGTAAATGAGGATTAGCTGGGTGACGAGGGGAGGAAACAGCATGCGCAGAAACCCTGAAGTAGAGATTCCTAGGGGGTGGACATTCCTAGTGGCAGGACTTGAGACCGGAGGCTCACAGGGTGGTTTGGGAAAGGCTTTGCAGACTATGTGGGATTTCATCCCAAAAGCCATGAGGAGCCTTCAAAGTTTTTTCAATGAGGGGTGGCAATCTGCTCAGATTGTATTCTGAAAAGGTCATTCTGATCACAAAGCAGAGTGCATGCAGGAGGCAGGGAGACCAGAGGGGAGGCTGCTGCAATGCCAGCTGGGAAACGCTGTGGTGTGGACAGTGGTGGTGGTGGTGACAGGGGTGGGCAGAAGTTAAGTTGGGAGAGATTTAGGTCCAATGGGAAGGACTGAGGGATCAATCAGACCATCCTGAGGCAGGGATGTCCCACTTTCACCAACGCCCTAGGTTGGTTTCCTTCAGAAGCAGTCCCAAGATAGAGCCCACAAAGAGCTACCCCTACACAGTAGGTCTACCCAGGTGTGAGCTGAGAGGCTTTTAAGGTCAGATGATTGCCACGTGGAAGTGGATCCTCCAGGTTGAGCCCTCCCAGCTGATGCACATGAACTCGGAGTAGCCTCCTGGCTGAACCCTGACCAGACGGCAGATCTGTGAGCTGGTTAACTGACTGAGGCCTCAGCTTTGGGTGCTTTGTTACCGAGCACTGGATTAGGAGATAGTAGGGCTTTTTGATTTCAGGGCCTGGGCCTTAAGGCATAGGCTCATGTTTTCACAGCTGTTATGGCGACTAGTGGCATTAGAGAGTTGAACCCTCTTAAGAGCAGGTGACAATCTCCATGAGGCAGACTGGAAAGAGTCAGGGGTGGTAGGAGAGTCGACCCTGCTGTATTCCCAGATACCCTAGGGCCGTGGTTCTCAACCTTCTGGCCCTTTAAATACAGTTCCTCATGTTGTGACCCAACCATAAAATTATTTTCGTTGCTACTTCATAACTGTAATGTTGCTACTGTTATGAATCGTCATGTAAATATCTGATATGCAGGATGGGCTTAGGTGACCCCTGTGAAAGGCTTGTTCGACCGTCAAAGGGGTCGCGACCCACAGGTTGAGAACCGCTGCCCTAGGGGTACCACACTGGGCCCCCCTACCTGACCCAAGACCCAGAAAGATAGGAACTCCAGGTAGCTGTGAGGAGATCCAGAGCAGAGGGGACCAAGCCCCACAGCCTACCATGGAGTGAGAACAATACAGGGAAAATGACTGGGTGGCATGGGAGCCTGAGACAGTCAACGGGTGAAGGTTTGGGATCACGGATGGGTGCAGCAGGATGCACCATATCTGCGCACTGAAAAGTAACCAAAAGGACCTTATTGCTGCCCCTATGTGGGACGGGGTTGGACATGGCCAGGTTCCAATGTCCACACACTCCCCACTCTGGTCTTCCCCTGCCCAGGGCCCACAGACTCTTCAGAAGATCTTGGCTTGGTAGTTAAAGGCCCAGGCTGCGGACCCAGAAAGGCCTGTGTTCAAATTCCACATCTGTGTGCTGATTAGCTGTGTGGCCTTTTGCAAGTGACCTGGCAGAGGGCTTAAGTACAGTGCCCGGGTCCCAGGTGTCCAGAATTCCCCATTACACAGATCCTGCTGTCCTGGCCTTGCCAAGTCACTACACAACAACCTCCACCTCCCGGCAGGGACTGGTCGGATCCTGTTTACAGATGCAGAAACTGAAGTGCAGACTCAGGGTCAGCAATACCCTCTGCTTAACACACATGACTTCACTTCATCCTCACAACTGCCATGATGTGGGCACTAATGCTATTCCCATTTCACAGACCAGAAGACTGAGGTTCAGAAAGAAAAGTCACTTGCCCAGGGTCATACAGCCTGTCAGGTCAAAATTCAAATCCAGCCCGAGCCGGTTCGGCTCAATGGATAGAGTTGGCCTGTGGACCAAAGGGTCCCGGGTTCTATTCCATTCAAGGGCACATACCGCGGTTGTAGGCTCCTCCCTGGCCCCGGCTGCGCAGGAGGCAACCAATCGATGTTTCTCTCGCATTGATGTTTTTCTGTCTTTCCCTCTCTCTAAAAAAAATCAATGGAAAAATATCCTTGGTGAGGATTAAAAAATAACAAAAACACAAATCCAGAGTCCAGTGCTCTTGCCCTGACAAGCTGTGGGCAGGGACGACACACTGGCTGGAAACAAAATGACCAGAGGGTTGAGGGTGCAGGCAGATGCAGAGGCCAGACGGGAAACCTACGATGCGTTTCATTCCCACGAGAATCCGGTTAGGCTGCAGGAAGACGTGAACCGCGCCTGGAACAGCTTGGGTCCCGGCCCGGAGGCGTGACTGGTATGTCTGCAGACCCGGCAGGTCAGGGCGGCTGGGGCTGTGTTCACGGGAAGGGTCTTCCCCGGAGGCCTGAGCGCCAAGCAGAGCGGACGAACTTCATCCTGGGAGGCCGAGCAGAAGCCACTGCCGTGGGCCGCCCCCGCGCACGCCCAGTCGCCACCCTCTGCTCACTCGGGGCTCCCGGCCGGACCACAGAGCTTCAGACTTCTTAATCGTCTCCGGTAATATAGTCCTGCCTTACCCGCGAGCCTACTCGTCCTCTGGTTTCCTTTTGCCGTTCCCGGAAGAGCGGCCCTCAGACCCAGCTCCAGCTCCAAGCAAGAAGCTAAGCCAATCCCGGAGCGTCCCGCGGCTGCGCACGCACCGAAGCCTCACGTACGTGACTCGGGGAACGTCCGCTACTGGCGGCAGCGGTGGCTGCGAGGGAGAGAGGGGCAGTGAGGCGCCCCGTTAGTGCGTCCAGATTCTGCGAACATCGTGGTTCGGTTTAGAGCTGGAAATTGGTGCCCTTGGCCGGGCAGTTCAGAAGTTTCCTTTAGCGTCTGAGGGCTTTTTTCCCGGTCGGATCCCCATTCAGGCACCTACTCAGACACCCATTCATCTTTCAGGGGTCCTCATAGCCCTCCCTGCCGCTAATTGACGGATACAGTAGCCAAGGCGACCGCCTGATTGACAGGCAGGATTACCAACCAACTTCCGGAAGCTCCCCTCTGGGTCCGCCCGGCGCGTGGCCGGGGGCCCGTGAAAGAAGTGAAAGAACCAAAAGGGACGGTAACCCGACAACCTACTCCTAGGTTGTTGGCGATTTCCCGGAGATTGCGCGCTGGGGGCTGAGGCGTTTTTCGGACAGTCGAACGATGCCGTGACGCAGCATAGCGATAGCGTTGGCAGTGTGAGCGCACCCCTGTGGAGGGAGCCCTTCGGTGTTCTTTGAAAGTGCTCCCTCGGAGTCCTAGCGTGGGGGAGGGGTGGCGGCCGACCAGCGGTTCCCCGTCTGCGCTTGCGCTTGCACCTCTGCTGACCCGGCCC
>NW_005362033.1:1542874-1573213 GCF_000412655.1 Myotis brandtii
CGCCGCCGCCGCCGCCGAGCCTTACCCGCTGCCCGGGGCCAAACGCAAGTACCAGGAAGACTCGGACCCCGAACGCAGCGACTACGAGGAGCAGCAGCTGCAGAAGGAGGAGGAGGCGCGCAAGGTGAAGAGCGGCATCCGCCAGATGCGCCTCTTCAGCCAGGACGAGTGCGCCAAGATCGAGGCCCGCATCGACGAGGTGGTGTCCCGCGCCGAGAAGGGCCTGTACAACGAGCACACGGTGGACCGGGCTCCACTGCGCAACAAGTACTTCTTCGGCGAGGGCTACACGTATGGCGCCCAGCTGCAGAAGCGCGGGCCGGGCCAGGAGCGCCTCTACCCGCCGGGCGACGTGGACGAGATCCCCGAGTGGGTCCACCAGCTGGTGATCCAGAAGCTGGTAGAGCACCGCGTCATCCCCGAGGGCTTCGTCAACAGCGCCGTCATCAACGACTACCAGCCCGGGGGCTGCATCGTGTCCCACGTGGACCCCATCCACATCTTCGAGCGCCCGATTGTGTCTGTGTCCTTCTTTAGCGACTCCGCGCTCTGCTTCGGCTGCAAGTTCCAGTTCAAGCCTATCCGAGTGTCGGAACCTGTGCTTTCCCTGCCGGTGCGCAGGGGGAGCGTGACTGTGCTCAGGTAACCCACCTGGGAGGAGGGGCGGCCCTGCTGCTGTAACTGCCCACCCTGACCCAGGAGGCAGCGGCCACTAGGCGCCCGCTCTTTAGTTCTGACCCACTCCTGTCTTTCATACTTGTAGTAAGAAAGTAGGGACGGGTCTGGGAACCATCTAGAATTCTGTGTCCGGAGGGTAGGTGTGACGTGATCACGGACTGACTGAGAATTAATCTATAGGCATCTTTCCAGAAGGCTAAGATAATTAGCAATCTCTTTTCCTTTGTGATTTTAGCAAGTTTTTATTCTGGGCCTCCGTTTTCAAGTTTGTGTTTTTTAAAAAATGAGTTGAACTTACCATTTCGAAATCTTCCCAACTGAGCCATTTATGGTTTCCTTAACAGAGAAAGTAAACTATTTATGAATTTCTTAACAGAAAATACAGGGAAGGTCCCCGGAGCATATTTAATTGATACACATTCTCCATTCCCAAGAAGGGCAGTGGCTTCCCTGGAATTAATTGAACAGAGTTGTGGTTGGGCCAGGAATAGAGTGCAGCCCACACTTAAAATTCAGTCCCTTTTGGGTGCAGTAGACCATCGGTCCTTCGTAAGAATGTGTTTACCTGTTACCAGGAATAAATGAAACAAAGCGGGTCTCTACCTGGAATTTGGTCTTATAGTTATGTCAGCAGCAGGACTTAGGTTCTTGGCCTATTTTGGGCCCCAGATTCTGCTGAGAATTAGTCAGTGTCCTGGCCCCCAGAGGAGATTGCCGGCTGGAACACCTTTGCTGTTTATATGAAGCAGAACGTTATCTGGAAGCTGCCTCCTTCAGCCGTGAAACAAGTAAATCTAGCAATGTATTTCAGTAATCCCCAAAACCTCCTAGGAGGTCTAGACTCCAGCTGTTCAGAGAGGCTTGGTTGACCACCAAATTCTAGTAAGCATCAGGACACACTCCAGTTTTGTTGTGAGCAGTTTAACCTCTGAAGTGTAATCAGTGCTGTAGCCCACAGTCATGGGGAGAAGCAGAGTTGGTGGAGCCCTCTGAATATCATGAGCAGGTCATCTAATTTGAGTTGAACAGCTGAGGCTGATTCCATACCTGGGATGGCAGCAGAGCCTTGTGATCCTGAAGGCCTCCTGGTGGGAAATTTGGGGAAGTCAGTGGCAGTAGAAGCAGTACTTTGGCTTCCTTATGTATCAGTTGCCCCTTTGTCAATTGGGCTTCTGGCTTCTCAGACCTATACATGGTGCTCCCAGATGGGTGTCTTAGCAGAGCCCTTTAGGGTGGGATTTCAGGGCACACCCTCCAAGTGGCTTGCTGTGGAAGACAGCTTGGTGTCTGACTTCATTGAAGGGTACTAGATTCTGAGAGGACTTCATACAAGGGCCATTTGGTCTCTTAATGGGATATCAGTTTTCCACATAGTCACAGGGGGTTGTCATCAGAAGGTCTAATAGTAGTCGGTTGTGTATTGAGATCACAAGGGGCAGTTTGTGACTTTGAGAATCCCCCCACCCCTATACACATGCATACCCCTTTATTGAAGAACAGAAGTTTCAGGTTCTGAAAATGCAGGTCTGGGAACACTTTGTAAAGTATATGTTTGTCTGACCGCTATGCTGTACACCTGAAACCAATACAAAATAATACTGAAAGTAAACTGTAATTGAAAGATAAAAATGTTTTTTAAATGCCAGTCTGTTAGTGATTGGCAATGGGATTGCATCATCAGGAAAATTATCTTCATCTTTTCTTCAAAATAGTGAAGTCCTAAAGGTTTCAAGTCCCTTCCCTGGCTGTGGAGTTAGTGTAGGAGGCTCAGCATGTCCTGAAAAGTGCTGCCCCAGGCTTTGAATCCAGCTCTCATTTGGGATCTTGTGGGCAGTCTCTGAGCTTGCTGTCCTATTTGTAAAGCCTAGTAGAATTAAGTGTAGTGATTTTGTGCGTGATATAGGGCCTGGCGCTTAAATGGGTGCTTGCTTTTGTGCACACCCATTTAATGAGTCCCTGCTCTCTCTGGAGAAGCGGATAGGGATTTGATAGAGCCTAAAACATGCCTCTTCCCTTCATGGAATTCACAGACCAGTGGAGACTGCAGACAGTTACAGCCCAGGAAGGCAACTGCAGGAGTGCATTAAATGGGGGGAGAAGGGACATCTTAACCCACTCTGGAGTGTTGGAAGTTTGGGGGAGGAAGTAAGCTGGAACTTGAAGGGTGACTAGGAGTTAGCTAAGCAAACTCTTTTGGCAGCAGTAGCAGGGAATAGGTAAGGGGCATAGGTAGGTGCTAACTTGAGGCAGATGAAGTTTATTATTAGCTCTCACATCCGACCTGGACCTGAAGTAGATTCTGGTGCGGCATGCCTTGGTAAAATAGCAGTACTGTTGACATTTTGGGTGGGCTAATTCTTTGTTGTGCTGGGGCTATCCTGTATATTGTAGAATGTTTAGCAGCATCCCTGGCCTCTATCCACTAGATGCCACTATCACCTATGACAGTACAAAAATGTCTCCAGATATTGCCAAATGTCCCTTGTGGGGCAAAATCATCCTCAGTGGAGAGCCATTGTTCCAGGGTTCTGAACACTCCCACTTATTTAAATCTTATAGCACCTGCCCACTTAGCACTCTCAGCTTACTTGGTATGCAGGTGGGTGAACACCTGCCAGCTTGTGGTTCTTTTCAAATCTTGCTCGGTTCTAGCTCAGCGGTTCTCAACCTGTGGGTCGCGACCCCTTTGGCAGTCGAACGACCCTTTCACTGGGGTCGCCTAAGACCATCCTGCATATCAGATATTTACATGACGATTCATAACAGTAGCAACATTACAGTTATGAAGTAGCAACGAAAATAATTTTATGGTTGGGTCACAACATGAGGAACTGTATTTAAAGGGCCAGAAGGTTGAGAACCACTGTTCTAGCTGGTAAAAAGGTGATGCTTTCTTTCACTTCCTAGTATGTATCCCATCCCAGCGGTGAGAAGTTGTAAGGCTGCCATTGGAAGGGAACGGCTGATGAAGAGTGGTTCTCTGTAGGTGGGGAAGGTTTGTAGTAATTCTCATTTGACTCAGACTTCAGTTGCTGGTGGCAGCGGTGTCTGTACCTGTTCAAGGCAACATGGCGGGAATACACTTTTATATTTAACTAGAGGCCTGGGGTGGGATCCCTCAGACTGGCTTGCGGGGATCGGGCCGAAACCCACTCTCTGACATCCCCCAAGGGGTCCTGGATTGCGAGCGTGGTTCTCGGGTGACGCACCCTGGAATTGGGCTCCCTCCTCTCTGGTTCTGGGTGTTGTGTCACCCGAAAACTGCAGCTGCCAAGTCACCACAGCTCCGCAGCTCCTGCATTGAGCACCTGCCCCCTGGTGGTCAGTGCATGCCATAGCTACCAGTTGGAGCATCTGCCCCCTGGTGGTCAGTGCACGTTCGGACAGTTACTTAGGCTTTTATATATAGAGATAGTTGTCAGCATGGATATTAGTGTGTGGCACACATTGACTCAGCAGTGTCCAACTGTGGGCATAGAGCAAGGCCTCACAGACCCTTCTGGAATAGCTTCAGACTTCTTTCCAAACCCAGTTAGCAGTTGTTTTTTCCCTTTCCCATGTTGGGCTTGGGTGGACCCTCTCTTAATGCTGTTCTCTAGGGAACTAAATATATTTCACCTCCTCTTCATACCACATTCCTCTCCTATTCCTTGAATGGGCAGATTAAAACATATTTCAGTTGGATTAATTAGAATGACTACCTCAGCCTAATTGCTTACTTGCTGCTACTTTTAATCATTGCTGCATGGTCAGTGGTTGTGGTGGCCATGTGCCCGGAGACCCAGGCCTTAGCCATCTGTCTGGAAATGACTATCTCACCCAGCCATGGGATAGGAAGAGGGGAGCTCAGCCTGTGACTTCTAGTAAATAGTTGATAATGGGGTGGAGTGGGCACCCCTGTCAGTTCTGGGCTAAGGGCTGATCTTGTTCAGCGGGTTGAAAGCAAAATTTAGGTTTCTGGCTTAAAATAGTTGGGAAAGTAGGGCATGTAGGTCTGGGCCACATCTCTTGTGTGGAATCTTTCAATTCCATGGGAGGGGAAGGAACCTCAGGATCAAGTCAGGGCTGTGCATTCTTAGGAGGCACTCTGGGCCAGGGGAGTTGGCTGACGTTGGTTCTGCCAGGCCTGACAAGAAGGCAGAGGGCAGTGAAGGAAAGGAAGCTAGTAGGCAAGCCATGGTCTTAATCTTGGAGCTCAGAGCAAGCAGAAAATAAATAGGCCATAAAAATTGCAGGGTTGGATGGGCATTTTCAGCTGGGCAGTTGTGTGCAACTGTTGCTGAGGTATTGCTGAGGCTAATGAAGCCCCAAGGAGAGATTGGATCTTGTCACCAGGAAACAGTGGGCTTTCTTCCTAGCCCTCATTACCTACTCTCCTATCCAAAATAAAAAGCAAAAGCCAGTGTAGCACACTGAAACCAGGAGTTTAATTATAGTTCCAGAGTCACCACCTTAGCTGTTGACCTTGAGCAAGTTACTTAACCTCTCTGGGCCTTAGTTTTTCCTCTGCCAGATAGGGCTGTTAATACCATAGGGTTGTTATCGAAGATTGAATCTCTTTCACAGTATGGAATGCTTGAAGTTTAGGTAAAGTGTCTCTGGAGATGAGCTGCCTTCTCTGCTCAGCTACTCCATCTATACCTTGGTGTATACAGAATTGGGGCTCAGAGAAGGTTGACCTTCTTTGTAGGAAGCTTTCCTACAAATTAGGCAATGTGTCTTCTTGGAGGTTTGCCCAGGTGGCTGACCTGCTACCCCCCAAAAACCTAAGCTTCTCAGCCATGCAAAGATCATTGGATGCTGCCCAGAGCAGGTGGCACCAGCCAGAGGGGAGGCTGTCACAAGGCCAATATCTTGGCCAGTCCCTCCATCTCTGGTTTTATCCTGCGCCAGGCAGGGCACAGAGTAGAAGGGGAATCGTGGCCATTTTGGAAATGTGCCTTAACAACTCAGTCTCCAAGACTGTCCCCTAGAGGAGAAGTGTACAGTCCCTTATCATTGAGTTTTTCAGATTTCTCATTTATCCTGCACCTAATCCTCTGAGGAATGACTTGCTGTTTTGCAGATGTAGAAACAGGCTTCAAAGCAGTAAAAAAGTTGAGCTCAACACACACGTCATTGTGTCCACTGTATGCAGAGATGAGTAAGAACTTTGCAAAGCTTTGTCTTGTAGGGAAGATCTTTTCCATAAGGCTACATGTAGTAGTAGAGAGGCGTGGGTGGGCAGTGAGGGGGACCCAGCCCTGGGGAGTTGAGGGGTCACTCTAAGGCACAAAGCTAGTGGATGACAGAGCCAGGCTCTCTGAGTCTTGATGCTTGCAGCATACTACTCACTGCTGCTTAAGGGGGCTCAACCCAGGCAGGCTGACCAGCATGAGGTATTTCTTCCTTTCTCTCCTCTATGAAAACAAAAGAGCAGGAGGCACTGGACTTTGCTTTATGCCCAGGGTAAAGCTGGACCCAGGCATATTAAGTTTCAAGTTGGCAGACTAGGACTTGCAAACAGGTTCTCTTATGACAAGTAGGTTCCTTAGTAGTAAGTAACTTACCCTCGTGGTCTCTGCTGGACACTTTCTGCTGAAGGTTGGCCAGACGAGTGTCCCTTGATCAGGACTTTGAGCCTCCCGCTCCCAGCAGAGCCCGATACTCTGAGGAGGGCTTAGTACATGGTGTCACAACTGCCAGGAAGTTCTAGAAGACCAGTGCTAATGAGCTTTTCAGGAGGGTCAGTGCCATGGTCATTTCTGTAGGCCTCTGTAGTCCTACCTCCTCACTAGTTCTGAGGCCTGGGCTCTGTGGCTTGTTTTACATTCTAGAGCCTTTGGGACATGGGGACAGTCAGGATTTGGCAAACATCTGGATTTTCTCCAGAACTATATTAAGGGAATGGTTCCTTGTTGGAGATGGGAAGTCAAGTCCCTTGGTATAGTGCCTGCAGTAAAGTCAAGCAGATGGATAACACTTGTTAACAGTAGGAAAGGCTGCCTGTAGCCAGTACTGCAGATTTAGGCCATAGAAATGTGCCTTGAGAACCTTTGGAGAATTGGATTTAGCTCTTTGAGGAAGTCCTGTGTTTACATGGGACTGTCTTGCAGCCCAGATCTGCACTTCCCCAGTGTGGAGTGCAAGAATGTAGGAGGGGACCTCGCCCTGGGAATAGGGCCCAGGAGGCCTCTGCTGCTGGCAGATCCCTGCATGGGGAGCCTGGATCATGTCTTCTTGGTAAGGAATCTACCCCAGGTTCTGGCTTGCCCCAGGGTGGTCCAGGGCCCTCTGGTTTGTGTCAAATGTTTAGTCATTGGGAGTGGGGTGCCATGCTCTCAATAAGGGCATGTGATGGGGCTTGGGAAGCTGAGTTTGCTTCCAGAATATCAATAGGAACGATGTTAGCTGGGAAGAGGACGGTCATCTACATTTATTGGTCGGTGAGCAGTTTTAAAAATCATGTGTCTGATGAAAACAGGAATTTGAGTGTCACAGCTGTCTTCAAGATTTTGGATTCCCCCAAATGGAGGTTTTTTAAAGCTTTTATTTTTCAAGTAGACAGATCCTCTTTGTGAACATTGCAGTCAGTGCTGTCAGTGTTTAACTTGGATTCCTTTGCAAGCCAAAGGGTGAGGGACAGGGAGAGAAGGAGGAGGAGGAGGAGATACTTGTCTTGTCACCAAGGTCTGGCCTGAGTCGCTCCAACTGTCTCCAAAGTGACAAAGGTGTACCCTTTCGGTGGCCCTTGAAAAGAAGGGCTCCTCGCTTGTACAGGGGGATTCCTGCTTTGGCTTCTGCCTTAAGGCTCTTCTTTGCCTCATCTCAGGTTTTCCTTGCATGGTTTCAGAACAGGAATGTTATTTACCTCTCAAATAATGGGGGCCACAGCGGCAGTAAGACCTGGGCCATATTTTTCCTCCTTTTCCCCCCAGGAACCTTGGTTGTCTGATTACTCTCCATGCTCACATGCTCTGTGTTTTTTTTTCAGTGGATATGCTGCTGATGAAATCACTCACTGCATACGGCCTCAGGACATCAAGGAGCGAAGAGCAGTCATCATCCTCAGGAAGTAAGTGCCCTGGTCTGGCACCTGCTTGCCTGCCTGTCTGAAGATCTAGGTTTGGGTTGCCTTAGAACTCGGCTCTTTTGTATCAGTGGCATGGCAGCGTAAAACCTGAGAGAAGGAAAAGGCTTGTAAGGTCTGGGGGGTTTTGTGTGTTTTTATTTATTGACTAGAGGCCCGATGCACAAAATTCCTGCAAGAGTAGGCCTTCCTTCCCCCGGCTGCTGGCACCAGCTTCCCTCTGGCACCCGGGACCCGGGCTTCCTCACAGCCCGGCTTTGTCCGGAAGGTCATCTGGAAGGACGTCCAGTCTAATTAGCATATTACACTTTTACAATTATAGATTTTTAGAGAGAGAAACATGCGCTTGTTTTTCCATTTATTTACACATTCATTGGTTGGTTCTTGTATGTGCCCTGCCTTGCGATTGACCTTGGCATATCAGGACGATGCTCCACCAAGCTACCTGGCCAGGGCAGGTCTGTTTTTTTTTAATTCTGTGAGGATAAAGTTGTTGTATCTCTTCTTCATCAGCAAATTAAGTTCTGTGGCTATTTAACTAGTGATTTTAGTTAGGACTGAGCAAAAGCCCATGCTCTCAGTGTTTATGGGAACAGTCTTAAGATAAGATTTGGGGAACACTTTTCCAGAACCTCCTCTTTTCCCCACTTCCTTGGTTCTGATTTGTCATGTGTTTCTGTTGATTATTTTTAGACTGTGCCTTAGCAGCCTGCTTTTAAAATGTCCGTGTTTTCACTTTGGGAAGGAGCAGAGAGTGAGGGAAGGAAACGAAGGTGGGAGGTTAGGCTGCAGTGTTCAGCAGGTGCATAACTTGGGCCTGGCTGTTCCTCTTCTCTGGCCAGGGAGTCAGGAGTGTACTGACCAATACTGCCCAAACTAGCCTGACCTGCAGTTCTTTCTGCTCATGGGGTGAATGGACTGAGCCAAGCAGACACTGGGTCAAGATAAACTTGCCTTTAGAATGGAATCCTGAGGGGCAAGGTAATTGCCCAAGATCAGATAAGACATCAGTGAGCAGAGCAGGACTGGTGCTTAGACCCAAGCTGGTGCAGGATGTCCTTAAAGGTTGCCATCTTTTTTGTTGTTGTCAATCCTCCCGACAATATTTTTTTCCATTGATTTTTAGAGAGAGTGGAAAGAAGTCGGGGGAGGGAGAGAGAAACATTATGTGAGAGAGAGACATCGATTGGTTACCTCCCACATGCACCCCAACCAGGGCCAGGGATTAAACCTGCATCCCAGGTACGTGCCCTTGACTGGGAACCAAACCCATGACCCTTTGGTCCGTGGGCCAATGCTCTAATCACCTAGAAACACCAGCCAGGGCTTTTAAAAAATTTTTTTTAATAATCTTTAGAACAGTTTCAGATTTACAGAAAATGGTGAAAATAGTACTAAGAGGTCCCATGTACCAAGCACCCCATGCCCCCCTATTTGTTAACATATTATGTCAATGTGGTATTTGTATTACAATAAAAAAATTAATATAGATCCAGGATTCTTAATTAAAGTCCATATTTTATTTAGATTTCCTTAGTTTTTTCCTAATGTACTTTTGTTCTAGGATTCCACATTACATTTAGTTGTCATCTCACCTTAGACTACTTGGCAGTGACTGTTTCTCAGATTTGCCTTACATATGATAACATTGATAGTCAGGTATTTTATATAATGTCTTTCAATTGGGATTTGTCTCATGTTTTCCTCATGGTTAGACTGGGGTTATAGGTTTTGAAGAGGAAGACCATGGAGGTATAAAGCACCACTCTCCTCAGTGTTGTGTCCAGGGCACAGGACCTTGATATTGAGCTTGATCACCTGGCTGAGGTGGTGTTAATCAGATTTCTGCATGCTAAAGTTATACTATTTCCCTCTGTCCATACTGTCTCCTTAGGAGGGAGGTCACTGTGTGTAGCACACGCTTAAAGAGTGGGGAGTTAGCTCCTCCTCTGTAAGGGGGAGTAGCCCCACAAAGTACTTGGAATTCTGAACAGGAATTGTTTCTTCTCTCCTACTTGTTTATGTCTTTACTAGAGGCCCGATGCACGAAATTCGTGCAAGGGGCTTGGCCCTCGCAGCCCTGGCTTTGTCCAGAAGGTCATCTGGAAGGACTTTCCGGAAGGACGTCCAGAAGGTTGTTCGGCTGTCCAGTCTAATTAGCATATTACGCTTTTATTATTATAGATTCAATCATTTACTTATTGGTATGGATTCATGGGTAGTTATTTTATGCTCAGCTTGTTCTAGGTTTTGCCTTTAAGTCCTTATTTCTGACTTGCCTTTTTTATTTTTTAACTTCAGTCAATAACTTTGGTATCTTGACCCTTTGGGCCTAGAACTTCAGAATAATGTGATGAAGTCTCTTTGGTGTGGTTCTGCCACTTCATCAAGTCAAAACTGTGAGTCTGTGTTTTATCATATGTAGAATGGAGATGATTTAGACCTATGGTGCAGGTAGAGTACGAGGCATATTTGGGAGCTCCAGACACGGGTCAGCTTGGCAGCTGGCAGCCTCTCTGTTCTAGCCAAAAGAATGTTCCCAGAATTCATCAGAAGAAGGGTTTTTATCTGCCTTTCTACTTTCTTTTCCTGTGGTTCCCAGCACAGGCCAAAACCCAGAATCTGGAAGTGATGGAGTCCAGAGCCTACCCTTTCTGGCCTCTCCAGTCATTTCTTCTCAGTCTATACTTGACACCTTCCAAGTGCAGCCAGGGACAAGTGGTCTGCCCAGAACGAACTACAAAGGAACTCCTAGAGTGATACAGAACCAGAGCAGAACTTTTCAGGTGTTCCCGCCAAGCTTCTCAAAATAGGTTATCTCAGAAATCTTCACTGGAGGTGCAAATGGAGGTGGCCATAGCCAGAGCATCAGCTGTTTCCTGCTTTTTGTAAATTTATTTTTTTTAGTTTTTAAAATATATTTTTATTGATTTCAGAGAGGAGGGGAGAGGGAGAGAGAGAAACATCAATAATGAGAGAGAATCATTGATTGGCTGCCTCCTGCACAGCCCACACTGGGGATAGAGCCCACAACCTGGGCATGTGCCCTGACTGGGAATCGAACCCTGATTCATAGGTCGATCCTCAACTACTGAGCCGCATAGGTCGGGCTGTTTCCTTCTTGAATGGTGTCTCCCATACCTGGCTGCCTGGGATGACTAAGTTAGATACTCCTTGTAGAGCTATTTGTCTATACTTCTTGGAGTTCCTCCAAGAAGCTCTTTAGCCAGCTGGGCCCCTGGCAGTAGTCTGACCTCAGATAATGGCTATTATAGGTGACTGAGGGTCTTTGACCTTCTGACTTGAGTGGTCCCAAGAGCCAGCCAGGTACTAGGCTGGAGGGCAGACACACAGCTTTTGGTGTGAGAGGGCTGAAGAGTGGGAAAGTGCTCCCCAGCTTCCCCAGGCAGCTGAGGCACAGGCATCTCTGTTTATAGAATAAAATTCAAAATCCTTGTTGGTCTCTGCCTATCCATCCATCCAGCCTAATCTCTTATACTCCTCACTTATGTTACAGTGCCTGCTTTTCCTAGTATGGTCCTTGGACTTCTGTCCTGGGCTCTTACAACAGTGTGGTCTCTGTTGGGAATGCTTTCCCATATAACACGTTCAGCTTCTGACCTACACCCTACCCTCCAAATGGTCCACATTCACACACTGAACGTTGGTTAACCTAGCCATCCTTCAAGGCTCAGATGTTGGTTGTTTTGACATGCAGGGAGCATTATATACACACATGTGGCCCTCTTATACCCTTCCTGCTTAAATTGTCACAGCCAGTACACTTAGCATTGTGAATTTCCAAATCTGCTTTCTGTAGGGACAGGGAGAGCCTTATCCATCTGGGGCTCAGCATGAGGCCTGGCTCAGAGGAAGACAGTTCAGGCTGAAGAGGAGCAGCTCCAGAGTAGCTGTAGGGGCTTGTCTTGGAAAAGGACAAGATGAAAAGGGGAGCATCCTGGCCCAGGCATTTCCCAGACATCAGGGATATGGCCTTAGTGGGGCACCTGGCTAACTTGATGTCTTTTGTAAAGTCATATTTAAATGAGCAGAATTTGGGCATTGAGCTGGCCCTACTGATAGGCAGAGGGGTATAGCCAGTCTGTCTCCCCACTAAGTTCAGGAAAAGATTACACAGACTGCTGAGCAAAGGCCTAGGGCAGTGGTTCTCAACCTTCCTAATGCCTCGACCCTTTAATACAGTTCCTCATGTTGTGGTGACCCCCAACCATAAAATTATTTTCGTTGCTACTTCATAACTGTAATTTTGCTACTGTTATGAATGAATCGTAATGTAAATATCTGATATGCAGGATGTATTTTCATTGTTACAAATTGAACATAAAGCATAGTGATTAATCACAAAAACAATATGTAATTATAGATGTGTTTTCTGATGGTCTTAGGCGACCCCTGTGAAAGGGTCGTTCGACCCCCAAAGGGGTCGCGACCCACAGGTTGAGAACCGCTGACCTAGGGCCTCTGTCACTGGCTCAGGTCAGTCAGCTGGAATGGTCTTTCTTAGGGCCTTATGGGGAGGAAATGGAGGGGTGGCTGCCAAGTGCTTTCTGGCTCAACAAAATGCAGCTCCTTTGAATATGGGTGATGCTGAGTCATCATGCACGTGGTGCCATCATTTCTCACAGGGAGGACTGGGATGTTGGGGTGACCTGAGAGCTTCTGTAGGAGGAATCTTTGGGCTGCAGCTTAGCTTTATAATACTAGTATGTTTGGGGGCACTACCAGTAAATGGCTGAGTGAGGCCTAGAACCTGGCTCTCCTGGTGCTGAGTCTTGTGGTCCCTTGGTGGATGGCACAGTGGCACACCCCACGTACGCCCTGCTCCTGCCCTAGTGTGTCACTGAGGTGTATGCTATGATTTTAAGAAACAAACTCACATACAGAAGGGCTTTCTTGCTTCTGCTATGCAAGTAGAGAGCTGATTGATGAGAGTGTTTTACGTGAGAAGGGGGCTGCTCTACAGAGAGTGGGTTGCAGGCTGGTCAGCTCTTCAGCATCCCCCAGTTTCCCTGAATGTCTCTGTTTCCCAGTCCACTGAGGGCAAGCTGCCCAACATGCATCTTTGTCAGTCATTGGTACCCCAGGCGGGAAGCTGGACCTAACCGTCATGAAGGTACAGTTAAAGTTTTAAATTACTGCTTAGAGAATGAAGCGGCTCATCAATTTCTAGGGTATAGCAATTCATCAGGGCAGGTGGTAGTGGTGTCCCATTTTTTTCCATGATTCTCTGGTGTGCAATCTTCTGTAGGACCTTGTGTGCTGCCCCATGCCACGCACTCACCTACTAGGTGCTAGGCATCGGGTAGAGCGCTGCCTGCACATTAATTCTCGGAGTAGAGTGTGAACGCTGGAAAGGGGTCAGGTCGGAAGTGAACTGCCTCCGGTGATCTAGCAAGTTTGGAATGATCTTTGACGGGGAATTCCTGACTTGGAAACATTAAGCATCTACCATGCACAAGGCACCCAAGGCAACTTAGGTCCCTTAGTGGTTGGTATGTGATAGGTGGGCATTTTGCATGCCAGTGCAGCACAAGCTGAATGAGTACTGTTCTAGAAGCACAGAGTGTGTTCCCTGGATATAAATATCTGGGGGAGCAGGTATTTATATCCAGCACCAGCCAGGTGGCTCAGTTGGTGGGAACGGGTTCGATTCCTAGTCAGGGCACATATCTAAGTTGCAGGTTCAATCCCGGTCAGGGCGTGTACAGGAGACAACGCATCGGTGTTGCTCTCTCTCCCCGCCCCTTTCTCTTGCTCTAAAAAAATTTCAATAAAAACATATCCTTGGGTGAGGGTTAAAAAAAAAATTATATCCAGCTTGGTAGGTTTGGGGAGGGTGTTTAAGAAAGGCTTGAGAGCACGCCCATGCCTTTCTTCCCTCTCAGGTGTATCTCCTGAACCTGTTTCCAAGGCCCTTTTCTCTGATTTTCCATGAACCAGAGCACCCCCGCATGGCTCACTTCTTTCCTGTAACATTTTTGAGAGCCAATGTAGCCCTGCCCAGGCTTTCCTGTTGCTTCTTATAACCTAAGCTCTTCCTCATTTCACTGTCTCTAGCTTTAATAAACGTATTCTCAAAATTTAAAAAGCTTGGTGATCTGGCCCCTGTGCTTGTTAGGCAGAAATGATAAGCTCAAAGTCAGGAAGTTTAGAGGACCTCTGTAGCTGAGGGGTGATATGGGGGAAGGAGGCCTTGGATCAACACTTGATCTCAGGAGAGAGCTCTGGACTCTCATGGACTTCTAGTTGGTGACCAGGGCATCCAATCCATTAGTCTTCAGGAATCCCGAGGCTTGTATACAAGACTTTATTCCTGCACGGGGTGCTCTACAATTCACTACATAAAGTGGCTCAGGGAATACACTTTCCGGTCAAATGGTGCTCATCTCAGAGTAGGCTGAAGCTGGAAGAAGCAGCTCGAGTATCATTTGCCAAGTGTTAACCAAGGCTGGTATGAGCTGGGCTCTGTGCCAGTACCAGGAAAGGGGTCTCTTCTCATTCCCTTGTCCTTTGGGGAAAGGCAGACATTTAGCACTTCACCAGGGAGTGGCCTGGAAGGCTTTCCAGAGACATGCTACCTGAAGGTGGTCAAGGATGTGTGGGCTTCACACAAGCACAGAAGAGGCTTAGGGGCAAAGACAGTTCAGGCAGAAGAGATGCTCTTTACAGAGGCTTGAAGTCGGGACTCTGAGGTAGTCCATTCTGGAACACAGAATAGAGATGGGTTGGAGCAATTGATACAATCTAAGATCGTCAGAAAAGACTTCGTGCTGTGCAGAGAAATCTGGAGGTGCTGGGGAGCTGCTGAAGCATGTGAGCAGTGGGGTGAGGGATTTGCAGGCGAGAAATTGTCTGGAGGAGGCTGAGCTAAATGGCTTATTTGGTCATTCAGGTCAAGGGGTCTCAGGGGTCAAGGGAGACCCTCCCTGAAAGCTCTAGTGTGAGGCTGTGTGTGTGGATGAGCTGAAGGGAGACTGGAAG
The DNA here is from genome assembly GCF_000412655.1 of Myotis brandtii. Lineage (NCBI taxonomy): Eukaryota > Metazoa > Chordata > Mammalia > Chiroptera > Vespertilionidae > Myotis > Myotis brandtii. Next base: position 1,557,624 of record NW_005362033.1, read on the forward strand.
GCACACTTAGCTTTGCCCCTGAGGGATGGGGATGAGGAGACAGCTTTTGGCCAGGCCTGAGACATCATCCCCCTGAGACTCCTGCCATCACTTCTGTCTTCACAATTCTTGTCTCCTGTGCCAAGGGTTAGCCCACCTTTCTTCTCTGGTCCAATAAGTGTGTGTCCACATGCATACACCCTACCCATTGGTCACTCAGTAGACAAGGGCGTACTCAGATATGCCCACCACATTGCTTCCTGCCTCCCTTGGGAAAGCCAGGCTTTATAGCACAAAAGGGTGCTTGGTGAGGGTGGAGCCAGAAGTTGGAGTGGTTGGCAGCAGACCCTGAAGTTCAGACTGGTGGTGGTGGTCTGTCTGCACTGCCCTGTTCTGCTGCAGTGATGCAAACCCACCTGGGCTTCAGAAGCCATCGTAAGTTGTAGCTGTGTGACTTAGGCAAGTGACTTGGTCTCCAGTTCAGCATTGCTTCCCACCTTTGCAATGGGTATAAGCCTCCCTAGCAGCTTCTCTGGAGGATTCCGAGTGATAAAGGAACAGAGTCAACTCCCCATCCCCTCAGGTCACGTGGTAATGTGTTACATTAATGCTGTCATCCTCCCTTTGTTCTGGCTTCCCCTATACTAGTGGTTCTCAACCTTCCTAATGCCTCGACCCTTTAATACAGTTCCTCATGTTGTGGTGACCCCCAACCATAAAATTATTTTCGTTGCTACTTCATAACTGTAATTTTGCTACTATTATGAATCGTAATGTCTGATATGCAGGATGTATTTTCATTGTTACAAATTGAACATAATTAAAGCATAGTGATTAATCACAAAAACAATATGTAATTATATATGTGTTTTCCGATGGTCTTAAGCTACCCCTGTGAAAGGGTTGTTTGACCCCCAAAGGGGTTGCGACCCACAGGTTGAGAACCGTTACAAATTGAACATAATTAAAGCATAGTGATTAATCACAAAAACAATATGTAATTATAGATGTGTTTTCTGATGGTCTTAGGCGACCCCTGTGAAAGGGTCGTTCGACCCCCAAAGGGGTCGCGACCCACAGGTTGAGAACCGCTGCCCTATACCAAGGCTCAGTCCCTGCCTTGTTAATCCTCGCTTCATGTGCCTGTGGTGCCTTGCTGTGACTGGGGGATGCTGACTCAGATCTGTGATGCAGGTCTTCGTTCCTGTTGCCACCTGAGGGGGCCCAGACCTTACTGCTAGAACTGGGCTTCCTTACTCCAAATCTGTGGCTTTGCACACTGTGAACCTTAAAGGGCCTGGCCTGCTCCCTGGCCTTTGAAGAGGGGTTTGGTCTGAAGTTAAGCTGCTGGTGGGCTCTCGGCTTGGAATCTGGATCTAGCCTGGCTTCCTGCAGCTTTGTGGCTTTTTGGATGTGGAGGGAGGGCAAGAGCTTCTCCAGCGTTTCTGAGATGTACTGTAACAGCCCCAGGGGATGGGTTGGGAGCCCTTTGGAGCCTCAAAGCTTATACTGTCCCCAAAATGAGTACATGATTCTGGACTCTGGTAGGGCCACTTCCGATTATCCCTCCTCTGAGGGCTGCCCCGTGATAACAACAGAACAGTCATGTGCGGAGAACAGTACCCTTTCCTCACTTAGGCAGCTAGAGAGCAGCAGAGCCAGTCCAGGTCCCTGTCCTGTCTCTCCAGTCTCAGCTAGTTGTAACTTTCTTCCCAGCCTCTCCAGCAGTCCTAGAACCCTAGTGAGGGGCCACCACCACTGTGCCCGGGCTGCCCAGGCAGGCACTCAGCTAGTAAGCAGCTTTAGGGCGGGGCAAACCGGGACTTGGCCTGTGCCAGCGTGGCAGGATGTGCTTGTGTTTTCTGGCCCCCGAGGTGTGTAGTTTGGGCTCTCCTCGTGGTGGCTCTGCTGCTCTCTTGCCATCTGTCACTAATCCAAGGAAACAACTCCAGGGAGCTAGGCCCTGCCCACCAGGGCTTTCTGTATCAGGGGCTTTTCTGCCCTGAGTGTGTGGTCCCTGGCACCTGTGGCATCTTAGTGTAGGATTAGTTTAGTGGTGCCAAAAGGAGATGTTCCTCCATGAGGCTTCAGACCCTTGGAGTCCTTGCAGTCAAGCTTAATGGCTAATGTCTTGTTTGGTCTTATCTCTGCTGCCTGGACCTCTCAGCATAGGCATATGAGGTCTGGCCTGATAAAGAGGGCTTCGGGGCTCAGGTGATTCTAATTCCCACCTTCATGTCTGGGTGTTGCCCAGCACTACCTCTTCCTGGCGCTTCTCTAAAGAATCCTAGGACTTATCTTTGGTTTCTAGACCCTCAGAACTAAAAGAGGCCTTAGAGCCAGTCACATTTCCTTCTTTGCTCAGATGGGGAAACTGAGGCCCAGAGAGGGATGGTGATCAGGGCTGGATTTTCTCTTGCTATTCGGTCCTCCTTCCCTGAGCCCAGAATGGAGGCTGAGGCTGGAGAAGCTGTGCTCCTCTGGCCTCTGCCTCTGTGAGGCCAAAGCAAAGGGGCAGGGACCAGTTATGTTGCCTTCCTACCCGCTCGTTTGAGCCTGAGGGCGTCAGAACATGTGTTCCGAGCTAGAAGGTGCCCCCTGATGCTCTTAGGAGAAGACCCCTGCCCAGGTTCAGAGCCCTGTGACTCTTGCCTGGCTGGCTTGGAGTCTCACCTAGGCTTAAACCCAGGGGTCCTCAAACTTTTTAAACAGGGGGCCAGTTCACTGTCCCTCAGACCGTTGGAGGACCGGACTATAGTTTAAAAAAAAACTATGAACAAATTCCTATGCATACCGCACATATCTTATTTTGAAGTAAAAAAACAAAACGGGAACAAATACAATATTTGTATTTGCATGTGGCCCGCGGGCCGTAGTTTGAGGACCCCTGCTTAAACCTTTCTCCAAGACTTCCCGGACACGTGACTTACTATTCTGACCCAGTTTCCCCCATCTATTTACAGCAGGCCAGCCAGTAGGGGTAGGGGGAGCTGCGAAGACTGGGTGCAGTTGTTACCAAGAATGCCAGGCAGACTAGGGCAAGGCAGCCTCTGATCCTAGCCCCCCTTCCTCTCAGTAATTTTGTGAGGATGTCTTTTGAGTCTTGCCCTGATCACAGCACCTTTTTCCTCAGGACCAAATTACTACTTTGTGCCCAGCAGACTATGGGAAATTGCCTTTGGTGCCTTCTGCCAGCTATGCACCAATTACCCCCCATCCCAGGCCTCTCTCCTCTCTCCTGTACCAGCCTGACTTGCCAGCCTTCTCTGTACCGTGCAAGGAGCCTTGGGCTTCTTTGAGGTTTCCCTACTCTGGCTTCAGATCACTGCCCTGATACCTCCCTGCCCAGCTTCTCCAACCCCTCTTCCTTGACTCTGCTTGCATCTTCTTCCTTTACTAGGTAGGCATTGTATTCCTTGAAATTCACACCCGGTGCTCGGTGAGAACTTGCCTTCAAAAGCCCTTGGCCTGGTCAGTATCCTGGAATAAACAGAAGCTGCCAGGTGGCTGTGGTGGGGTGAGAGCCAAGTACATGAATGTGGAGTTGGGCCTGGGCTCTCCTGGCTCTGCCACAGCCTCTGTCCCTGAGTGAGAGTGGGGGAAACTCTTACTCTGTTCCCCTCCAGCCCTTCCATAGGCCTGGCCAGAACCTTCCTGCCTGGTATTTAGGCAAGGCTGAAGTTGTCTGTTGGAGTATGTTGGTGCCCACCAGAGGGCTCTCAGTCCTCTGGCAGGTGGAAATGTCCAGAGAACCTCTGGGCCTGAGGCTGCTTCATCCAACTCAAAGAGTGCCCTGGGATCTTTTCCCTGGGGCAGCCGATTTCTGTCATGGAAGTCTTCATACGGAAGTATTCTTGTTCCCTGCTCCTAAGCCTGAACTTAAGAAGTGTCTTTGGAAGTCAGCCAGACCAATCCTTAGTTGAACCACAAGAGACAGAGGCACAGAGCCGAGCTTCTGGCCTCCCCACTCAGCCTGCCCGGAGAGAGAATTGGTCTGCTAGGATCCATACCCCCACCAGAGGCCCCGTGATGACCCGATGCCTATTTCTTTTGCAGGACTAGATTAGACGCGCCCCGGTTGGAGACCAAGTCCCTGAGCAGCTCCGTGTTACCACCCAGCTATGCTTCAGATCGCCTGTCAGGAAACAACAGGGACCCCGCTCTGAAACCCAAGCGGTCTCACCGCAAGGCAGACCCCGACGCTGCTCACAGGTACTCAGCTTAGGACCCTCAACAAGGCTAGCAAAGCAGCCCCATGGCCTAGCTTCAGGGTGAGATGGATAGGGAAGCGCCTGGGATAGGTGGTTAGGAGCTTGGCATTGCCCACATTTCTCAAGCTTTATGTCTAGTTCCCCTGGGCTAGTGGCATTGGTGCCATTCACACTTAACCCCTGATTGCCTGTATCCTCAGAGAGAAGAGGTTAGGCCCAGACTCTGACAAGTGGGAATGCTTCATGGCCTGCCCGTGATTTCCCTTTTCCAGTCCACCCAGACAAGCACTCTTGTGGCTTATACTTAAATGTGAAAGCTTGGGACTCAGAAGCTAGTGGGCCAGACCCATTTCACAAGGATTGGGGATGGTTCCTGAGGAAGTACTGTTTAAGCTAAGACCAAACAGATGAGGAAGACCTGTGGGCAGGGCAATGTAGGCAGGAGATACTCATGGGCTAAAACACTGAGGCAGGAAGAACTTGGTGGTTTCAGGGGCTAGTGGGGTTGGTGGGCAGAGAGAAAGGGGGAGTAAGTGGGGGGTTGAGAAGTGGAGGGAGATGGCAGGACTGTGCAGGGTGTTAGGCTGTAATAGGAAGGGCCTTTTTCTATCCAAACGGCAGTCCTCGGGCACCAGATTCAGAGCCATGCAGACCCCACAGGGTACTTAGGAAGTGTCTCAACGAGCAGGAGTGACCACTAGCACTTAGTGGACAGGGAAACAATGCCATTGCTTCTGCCAATACAGCCCTCTGGGAGAATGGTGGTGAGTCATCCTGCAAATGAGGGTCAGAGCTTGGTGCAGAGGTGGGAGGCCCTGTGGCCATGCCAGCCTCTTTGTAACTGCTCCCACCCTGCCCCTTGCAGGCCTAGGATCCTGGAGATGGACAAGGAAGAGAACCGACGCTCAGTGCTGCTGCCCACACACCGGCGGAGGGGGAGCTTCAGCTCTGAGAACTACTGGCGCAAGTCCTATGAGTCGGAGGACTGCTCAGAGGCCGCGGGCAGCCCCACCCGAAAGGTGAAGATGCGGAGGCACTGAGGCCCACTGCATCCTCTCGGGAACTCTGGTTAATCCTCACGTAGCCACCCCGTTTTTGTTTCGTTTTGAGGGGTTTTGTTTGTTTTTTGTTTGTTTGTTTGGACCCTTTTATTTTTCCTTGGTTTGTTGCCTGTTGAGGCTAAAGAACAGAATTGGTTCCTGGTTTTCCTCTTGGATGGAAAGGCTGACAGCTCACTCTGGAGTGGCTAGTAGAGGAACGCGGGGCAACCATCATCAAGTGGGGCTGTGTCAGGCTGGTTTTATTTAAAAGCAACAAAATGTTTTGGTTAAGAAAATTCTTGTTTTGCTTTATATGTAAATTTTCTGTGTTGTGAATGAAGTTGTCCCTGTAAACCCCTCCCCCCCCCTCCGCCCCCACTCCCCATGTTTAAGCTGGGCTGAGGTCTCCTGGGCCTTGCTGTCCTACCTGTCACCTGCTCTCCAGGCTCTGGAAAGTCACACAAACACCTTCTTCCTCTTGCTGCAGAATCATTCAGGATGACTGAGCAGGCGCTTCAATAGTGCCAGCCCCTGCGCCCCAGAGCTATTGGCCGAGCCCAGGGCTTCCTCCATGCCCACTAGCCTGCTTTGCCTACAGGTCCCTGGCTGCAGCGGTCCTGACCTCTTGCCAAGAGCATACCTCTGCTGGATTGCTCCTTTCAGGCATATGCGTGTGATTGTATGGAACAGTCAGACTGGCCATGTTGGGACAGTTTTAGAAATTGTTTCTAGCTAGAAGGACTGGTGTCCTTCCAAGTCTAGCATTTGGGGTATGGAAAATTGTTGTGGTGTGTAGCAGGATTTTTGTTTAGATTTTTTTTTTTCCCTTTGGTCTCGTTCTTTTCCTTTCCCTTTCCTTTCGTCTACATTGGCCAGTTTGGGCCTTCTCCCCGTGTCACCCCCATAGAAAGGTGTCTGCCCCTCTGCCTGCCTGCAGCACACATCCAAGGCCAGAGCCCAGGTCTGCAGACTGGGTTAGTGTCTCTTCCGCCTCGGGGCATGGGAGCTGGGGAAGGGACTTTTAAAAAATAGTAATAAGAGGGGAAAAGTAGTCTTTGGCAGTTTCCACCTCCTCAGATTCTTGAGGGCTGTGAGGTTTTGCTGGTCTAGATTTGTTAGAAATGTTTCCTTGCTAGGCCTGAGAGCAGATTGCCCACGTTGCCACCACCATGGGGAGGACCTTGGTTATAGAGTCCTAGGTCTGGGGCTGCAGAATTTGGGGGCAGCCACCATTAGGAAGCCCTTCTCAGGGCCAGAACTCCTTTGCCAGCGTGGATCCTCAAGTTGGAACTGCATAACTAAGGCAGTTGCATTTTTTTTTTACAGCTCCCCGTCCCCCCTCAATGATTTGTAGTTGTGTGTGCAGCACTTTGCCCTGATATGTGTGCTCTACAATAAAAACCAAATCTAATATATTTTGAAACAGTTGTCTGATGCTATCATAAAAGAGGGCTTGCCTTTGGTGCTTCCTTCATCCCTTCATTTTCTCTTTAAACTCTGAACGGGGGTTGGTGGTGAGCAGAGTTTATTGTCCACTAGGGCTCCAGAGGAGATGACCAGTCGCTGACACAGGCCCAGGGGCTGAAGGTGGACCGGACTTCTGCTTTTTCTCCCACTCCCAGGAGCCAGGATCCTACCCTGCTGAGTTCTGGAAGCTCCTCTTCCTAGGGGTGATCAGAGGATGTGTGCTAGTGAAGGAAGGACAGCATGAGCAAAGGCAGCGGGGAGAGCCTGGTCTTTGTAGAAGACACACAAGTGGTTTTGCTCATTAAACAAATAACTGAGTTCTTATATTCTGGGCAATCCCACACTGTGGCCCCAATAGTGAGCAAAACTATCCTGGTCCTTGCCTTCAGAATTCATACCAGTAGAGTTGTGGTATATGGACACAGGCAGACATTTTGGGATGGAGTGGGATTGGGGCCCAGAGGGTTTTAGTACCTCCAGATCCCAGACCTGGCTCCCAGGTTCTGGTTAGGGGCTTTGGCCTAGAGTCTTCTTCATTTGCTTCCAGTGCCCAGAGCCAGTCTGCTTGGCCAAATTCTTATTGTGGAAACCTGGAAAGCCACTTAACTGCCCATTTAACAGAGGAAAGTCCAGATCCAACAATTGTCCAGCCAGGGCTCATTCCTGCAAATCGGTAACAGATCTGGCCAGTTGGGCCTACAGGGGTCAGCCACTGGCTGCAGACTGGGCCCTGGATGCCCCAGAGAGGAGACATTGGAGCTGAGAGGGAAAGTGACTTGCCAAAGATGAGCTAGACTAGAGTACACATGTAGAGGTGCGCACCCACCCCTCTATGCCTGGGCTCCTGATTAGGAGCATGGAATGGGGGCTCACATGGAAAGCTGGGAACTGAGAGGGCTCTTCTGTAGCTGTGAGAAAGCCAGACCCTGGTTCTTCCTAGTCCCTGGGTGAAAGAGGCCCTTGGCCCTGCAGGATTGAGGCACAGGAGAACATAGAGAAAGAGGGTCCCGCCCTAGCAGATCCTGCTGTGTCCTTGGCATTAGTCTCTGTACCTGTACAATGGCTCCTTGGCACCCCATCTCTTGGACTGTGATAATCCCTTGAGCAGTCCCCAAGCCTGCAGAGACCTTAAGGGAATGGGAGATCCCATACCTGACTCCTTGAATCTGACTGTTCCCAGCCATCTTCTGGGGCACCAGCTGTTTGGGCCAGCTGCTATGTCCCATCAGTCTGCCCCCAGCCCGGTCTTGTACACAGTAGGTGCTCTAACAACATCTGGCACCAGTACTGCCCACCTGGGGAGCCCATCTCATTCCTCCGACCCTGTTGTGTGGTGGGGGAAACTTAGGTCCAAAGTCATGTTCATTCAAAAAATATTTGAGTGTCCTATTGTGTACCAAGCTCTGTGCTGGGTGTTGAGGATACAAGACAGACCTGGTATATGTCATATACACACATGTTATTATAAATTGTACTGATATAAAAGATGTATAGCACATAAAGTACAAATAAAATATACAATATTCTTTATCATAAATTTGTATAGCCAGTTTTTCACAGAATGCTTTTGTTGATTTTTTTTCTGAATTCTTATATCTATAGCCTACCTGTGGTACTAATTCAACCACGATATGGCAAATGGAGTTCCATCCCATCTACTTGTATTAGTTTTCTGTGGCTGCAGTAACAAATTACCACAAACAACAGAAATTTATTTTCTCACAGTTCTGGTGGTCAGAAACCCAAAATCGCTATTACTGGGTGTTGGCAGGGCCATACTTCTTGTGGAGGCTCTAGTCCTTACCTCTGGCAGCTTCTGGTGGGTATAGAAACTCCTGGACGTACAGCCACGTGGCCTTCTCTTCTGTGTTTACCAAATCTCCCTTTGCCTCCATCTCCTCAGGACACTTGTGTGATGGGATTTAGGGCCCAGCTGGAGAACCAAAAATAATCCCCCATGTAAAGATCTTTAATCACATCTGCACGGTTAAAAAAATGTAAAATATAAAACATGGATAAGTTCCAGGGATTAGGACCTGATATCTTTGGGGCCACTGTTAAGCCGACTACACTGCTCTTGTACCAGATTCTCTTTTTTTAATCCTCACCTGAGGACATGCTGTTATTGATTTTAGAGGGAGGGAGAAACATCAATGTGAGAGTGAAATACTGATCCGTTGCCTCCCGCACATGCCCCAACTGGGGTCAAACCCACAACCTGGGTATGTGCCCTGACTAGTTATCAAACTCTCGACATTTTAGTATATGGGACTACGCTGCCACCAACTGAGCCACACTGCTCAGGGCAGCAGTTAATTTATTATCATTAAATTTGATACATGACATACAGATTTGTCATCATTGAGCAAATTGTTAATTGGATTGAAATTTCTCAGCCTCAGCACTACTTTTAAATTTAATCTGCATCCTTAATATTTTTTCCACCTATTTAAAAAAATTTTTAAATTGATTTTAGAGGAAAGGAGAGAGAGAAACATCGATGTAAGAAACATCAATCGGTCGCCTCCTGCATGCGCCCCAACTGGGTATCCAACCCGAAACCTGGGTATGTTCCCTGACTGGAAATCAAACCCACCACCTTTTGGTGTACGGGATGACCTCCAACCTGCTGAACCAGACCAGCCAGGTTCCATCTGTTTCTTAAGTCTAGACCTGTGCTGTCCACTATGGCAGCCACTGGAAAATTTGCCTGTTGAACACTTGAGATGTGGCTAGTTTGAACCGAGATGTGCTTTAATAAACACCAGAATGTGAAGAGTTAGTAATAAAAAAAATGTAAAAGATATTAGTTACTTTATATTGATTACATGTTGAAATATTTTGGACATACCAGGTTAAATAAAATATACTATTTGAATTAATTTCAGCTGTTTTCCTGTTACTGTTTTAAATCTGGCTACTCCAGAGTTTAGCCCATCCAGCGTGGCTCAGTGTTGAAGCGTCCTGTACACCAAAAGGTTGCGGGTTTGATATTCCCAGTTGGCATATACCTAGGCTGCAGGTTCGATCCCTGGTTGGGGCGCATGTGGAAGGCAACTGATCGATGTCTCTCTCTCCCTCCCTTCCTCTTTCTAAAATCAATAAAAATATATCCTAGGATGAATATTTTTTAAAAAAAGAGCACAGACAATAGCAAAATACAGTGAAATTAGGAAGTGCTTAGTTTTGAACATTACTTTTGCTTTTAATATAATATAGTTTTAATTTTATATAATTTAATTTTTAATAATGGTTTTATTTTAACAACTGACTTGCAAAAATTCTTAAAATTCCACAGTTGGCTCTTGGAGCCATTATTGGGCATTGTGGGGACTGGGGTCCTCTAATTAGGTTTTAGGGTGCTCATTGTGCAGTTCTTCCCTGTGCCCACAGTGGGGCAGCAGAGTCCAAGTGACAGTGCTTCAGAGTGGGGCAGGGGCAGCTGGCCTTTGCTTTGAATGGGGAACTGAGGCCCAGGGGCAAGAATTTAGGATCCCTACTATTGCCCTCCTCAGCCAGGGGCCTCAGGACTCACAGGGGCGTTCTCCTGATGAGCCTTTGCACATGCCGGTGCTCTCTGCCTTAGGAGCCTCCTCAGGGCTGCCTCTGGGCTCCCCAGACCACTGGCTACCCTCAGCATAGCCCAGTGTCCTGTGTGGTCCCTGTGCTTCCACTCCAGGGTGGGAGAGTAGGCCCTCACTCCCACCTTCTCCTGGACTCTCACTGTGAGGCCCTTTTCAAATGGTCTTATTTAATTTGGGACCTGGGCTCATATTTTGACTCTACCATGTACTAGCTGTGTGATTTGAGGCAAATTACTTCACCCCTCTGACCTTGGTTTCTTCCTTTGTAAAATGAGCATAGGATTAAAGGAATGACTATGGTCCTTGGCACAGACTAAGTGCTCAGTGTTGTTAAATAGTAGCAATTAATATTTACCCCCATTGTGCAGATGCTTAAATCGAGGCCCAGAAAGAAACAGGAACTTGGGGCCACAGAGAGGAATGAAGCACAGAACTCCACCTTCCAACAGGCCTGTGACAATGCCCACCTGCTCAGCCCCTGCAGCCTCAAACCTGAAACTCCCTGCAGGGGGCGGTACCTTCATCCCAAAGTCCTGTGGCCCAGCATGAGCTGAGAAAAGCACACCAAGCGTCCTGGCTCAGCAAGTGTCAGGGCTGAGAGCCCTGCACCCAGAGAGGCACACTGGCTGCAGGTCCAGAGAACCACTATTATCTACCCCCATGTGACCTTGGGCAGGTCACTTTTCTCCCGTTATTAAAAAAATACATTTTTATTGATTTCAGAGAGGAAGGGAGAGGGAGAGATAGATGGAAACATCAATGATGAGATAGAATCACTGATCAGCTGCCTCTTGCACACCCCCCACTGGGGATTGAGCCCACAACCCAGGCATGTGCCCTGACTGGGAACTGAACCCTGACCTCCTGGTTCATAGGTCGATGCTCAACCACTGAGCCACACAGGCCAGGCAGGTCACTTTTCTCTTGACCTGCTTCCTCCCTTAGGAAATGAGGACAGGCTGGGTCTGCCTAACACTCCTCTCCCTGCCTGTTTGGCTTTTCTTTGACTGATGCCCAACACACTGTTCACCCTCTGTTAACTGAGGGCTCAAGATCCACTGCCACCTCCCCTACCTGGGCCCTAAAGAGCGCCCTTAGAGCCAACTTCATTTTGCATACCACCTGGGATGAGGGGCTCAACCTTTCCCCCGGCTCAGGCTCCCCAGTGGTCTCCCAGTCAGTCCCCACATCCTGCTTGTTTTCCTCCTCATTTCCTTCCAACCCAGACCCCACTCCAGGAATTCTCCGGCCTGCCAGATCCCTGGGGGGCCGGGGGGGGGGGGAACCAAGAAGAAGTTGCCTGTGTCCTTTGGGCACCAGAGGAGCGTTGTGGCCTCAGCTGGGATTGGGGCCAGCTCCTGGAAGGCTGGGTCCTCTTCCCTCAGCCAGGCTCTCCGGTTTCCCTCCCACTTCCTGCTGCCCCTGCTCTGTCTCCCTTTTCCCCTCCTTCCCTCCACAGGTCAAGGCACTTCTCTACCTTTAGCTTCCGTTTACTGTCTGTAAGTGGGATTTCCCTCACATCTACCTCCAGGAGGGTTGCCAGCATTCAAAGGGAGAATGCACAGACAGAGCATTTATCTGAGGACACCCTCAGTGCACGCCAGCCTGTCTCAGGGCCACCCCTATTCACCTCCCTGCCCCACCCCCCACTCCCATCAGCCATCACCTCTTGTGGACTCGCTTCCTAAATAGCGTGGATTGTTATTTTTTAATTAAATATTTCAAACACACTGAGAAATACTTAAAATAAGTCACAGAAGTACCCACATTAACATTTTGTCATATTTGCTTTAGATCTTAAAAAATTGTTTTTTTTTCAAATTGTGTCATGTACCTACTATGTGCCAGGCACTGTTCTAGGCACTGGAGCACAGCAATGAACAGCATTAAAAACAGCCCTGGCCCTAGCCGGTTTGGCTCAGTGGATAGAGCTTCATGTACCTTGGTTGCAAGCTTGATCCCTAGCCTGGGGCCGTGTGTGGGAGACAACCAATCGATGTCTCTCTCATCCATGTTTCTCCTCTCTTCGGTCTACACCCCCTCCCTTCTCTAAAAATCAATGGAAAAATATCCTCGGGTGAGGATTAACTAAAAAAAATATTTAAAAAAACCCTAGCCCTGGCCTGGCCAGGTAGCTCAGTTGGTTACAGCATCATCCTGATATGCCAAGGTTGTGGGTTCGATTCCAGGTCAGGGCACATGCCTAGGTTGCAGGCTTGATCCCCGGTGTGGGGCAGGCAGGAGGCAGCCAATCAATGATTCTCTCATCGATGTTTCTATCACTCTCCCTCTCTGAAATCAATAAAAATATGTTTTTTTAAAAAAAATCAACCAATGAAGTAAATAAGTGGAACAACAAATCGATGTTTCTCTCTCAAACCAATAAATAAAATAAAATTGGATAAAATTAAATTAAAAAAATACCTCGCCTTCAGGGAGGACCTTCTCAAGCTGGGAAGTCAAGCCACGCAGTGCACACGTAAAGAAGTCAAGTAGGTGGTGCTGAGGAGAGGTCATCAGAATCAGGCAGGGAGGCACCCAGCGGGGAAACAGCTGTCAGGAGGCTCCCTGGAGGAGTGTCATTTAAGTAAGACCAAAAGGAAGAGAGGGGCTTGGCTAAATGAGCCCAGGCTTTCCAGACAAGGAAAAGATCCGTGCAAAGGTCCCACGGCAGAAGCTAGTCTGCTAATTGGAAGAACGCCAGCATGTCCTGAATCGAGTCCTAAAATAGCTGACTCACTAGATACAGACCCTGCCAGGCCCTGTGCTCAACTCCTGTTTTGAATCATCTCATTTAGTCCTCGTAACATTACAGATGAGGAAACAGGCTCAAGGTGGCTCAAGCCTGACCTGACATCACCCAGCTGGCAAGGCGATATCTTAGGATTTGAAGCCAGCCCTGGGTCCCACCTCAGTGCTGGGGTAGGGTCCTGGGGTGTCCTAGGAGAAGGAGGGGGCAGGGAGAGGCCACCTCACCTAGAAAATGCCGAGAAGGTAGCAGCTCCTCCCTGGCCAGAGGCTGACCTGAGTGTGAAGGAGTGAGCAGCGTCTCTTCCAGCGCTGACTCGGCAGCCTGCTCCTCCATCCCCAGGAGAGGGGTGGGGGCCCCTAAGGTCACTGAAGACCCTATCTCCTGCTTTCAGCAAGGAACAGTCCTGGCCTGGCAACCTGGCCCTGTCGCCTGGGCCCCCATGGTAACCAGAGGTCGGGCTGCCCCTCAAGGGGGAGGGAAAGACAGTTACTAGTCCCCCAGGTCCTCCAGCCTGGGAGATGGTCCCCTCCCCAGTGCCCTTCCTAAACCCTGCCTGGCTTTGGGGACGGGGGCAAGTTGGGCCTGGGAAAGGCCTGTTTTAAAATCCAGAATCTGGGATCCCACTCCACGGGCATTCACATTTGGTGGGCCTAGAATCTATTGTGAACAAGTGTGGGGGAGCTCTGACACTGTGAGAACCCTTACTTGCCAGGAGACCCTCCTCTTGTCTACCTACCCCCCAGCCTCTCTACCTGTTTCAGCTCAGCTTGAATCGTGCCCCTCCCTCCAGGACACCTGCCCTGGGTCACATGCTTCTGCGTGGCCCCCCATCACAGCACAGCACAGTGAACTGGTGGTTGTGGCCTCCACTCAGCTCTGTCCCATCCCCTAGATTGTGAGCAGAGTGGGGATGCTTACTACCTGATGACTAAGCATCATTTCAAAGAACGGAGACTGAGGAAGGGCAGGGACTGGCCTGGGGTGATGGAGGAGGAGAGCTCCAATAGCAATTAGTAAGAACTTAATAACAGCTACCACTCACACGGCTCTTCCTGTCTGCCTGGCACAATCCAAGGGCTTCACAAGTACTAATTCATCTCATCTTCACAACAACCCTTTGAGGTAGGTACTAGTATTATCCACATTTCTACAGATGAGGAAACTGAGGCACAGAGAGCTTAAGTAATTTGCTCCAGGCTGTACAGCTTCTAAATGGTGAAGTTGGGATAGGAATTAACAAATTTCTAACACTTCTCTGTGTGAGACCCTCATTTTGTGAAAGAAGCAATTGGGACTCAGGTCTTGTCAGTAGATGGCAGGGCAGGGACCAGAACCCAGGCCTGAGTTGCCTGTGCTGAGTGTGGGATAGGCAGTGGCCCAAGGGATCGACCCCTCTCATTCCAGCCAACTCTGCCCATAACTCAAGTCAAAGCCCCTCTGCTCTTTACCCATCTGTCTTAGCTTCCTCATCTGTAAACGGGGATCATTTTGTTGCCTCCCTCAGAACTGTTGAGAGCATTAAATCGGTGGTTTTGAGTAGTGCCTGCCACACATCAGGCACTCAAGCTGTTGTTCTTAGCATTTTTCCTCTTTTCACCATCCTGCTCCCTCACCTGTCCCTCTTCCAGACCCAGCCCCAACCCCAGGGAAGTGCTAGGCAGGGCTGGCATGGGTGGAGAGGGACAGCCAGGCCCCTGTTGCTTGGCAGTTGCCTCTGAGGGTCAGAAGTCAGGCCTGCCTCCCTTGACAGAGCTGGTGGGGATGGGGCCTGGTTCATCCCCACGCCCCCACCTAAGTTTCTGGGACCTGGGACCTGCCCAGCCCTTAGCCAAGGGCAGCCTATCTTCAGCCTGGCTGAGGCCATTGTCCAGATGAGAAAAGGAGGCCTGGGAGGTAGGTGGGGACAATTCCATTGTCCCCCAGAAATCGGAGGTGGGCACAGTTGTATGTATATAGTTCCCAGCACAGGGAAGGCCCTTCCCCTATCTTGGAAAAGCCCAAATCTAATCTCAGGACCTTCCCAATTGTCCCGCCCTGGGGAAGACCCTCCGCTTTGCTGGGTCTCCATCCCTCTTTGGCTGATGGAACTCCTAAGAATCCCTAAGTTGCCACATAGAGCCTGTTGTGTCGGGTCCTGAAGGATGTGTAGGAGTTCCCCAGGGGCTGGGGACTAAGGGCCTTCCTGATTAGTTCATTCCATCTTGACCACACACCAAGAGCAAAAAGCATGTCGGTGGGAGGTGGAGAATAGTCAAAATGGTGTCCCGAAAAACTGGTAAACATTGGATCAATGCATAGATGGGGCAACGGGCTGAGGGGCCAGGGCGTTGCACCAGTAGAACCCTCCTGGCTTTCGGGGTAGGGCTGCCTCATTACCTGAATATGCATGTCGCTCGCTCGTAGGAGGAGGGGAAAGGCGTCTTCCAGGTTCGAGAGCACGCGCCAGCCCCTCTAAAGTTCACCCAGCCGTCCACACTGGATCCTGGGCTCTCGGACTACAAGTCCCGGCAGGCCCCGCGCCGCGGCGAGAGCTCGGCGGGCGTCGCTTCGTGAGCCG
>NW_005362033.1:1573915-1592858 GCF_000412655.1 Myotis brandtii
CTGCCTCGGTCCCCGTGTGTCGTCTCTGCGGGTCTCCTCTCCGCTTCCCATCATCTCGCGCCTGTTTCCCTGCCTCTCCGAGCGGTGCCGTCCTCTTCCGCTGCCTCTCCATCCTGCGGGCTTCCCGAATTCTCACTTTGTCTCTCGCTCATTCCATCTTTCTGTCCCTCTTCGGAGGCTCCCCACATCCCTGTCCGCCTTCGGGGCAGCCCAGGTGGAGCGGGAGGGGCGAGGAGAGGAGGCAGATGGGGAGGGTGAGGGTTGGGGAATCCCTCCATGTCCCTCCCCTCCCTCACCCAGGGCTCCCGACCCTGCCCTGCCCGGCGGGGTGGGGGCTCCAGGGGAGATGCCTGGCTGTGTACCCCCCTGCGCTTCAGGTTGTGGGGCCTCAGTTTCCCTGGACATGGAGCTCCCTTCTCCCTGCTGGGCCTCCTGTGCCACTGAGCCCCCTGTCTTCGGCCCCCACCGCCCTCTGCCTGGGTGGCCCGAGCCCCGACCATGCCCGGCTGACCACCGCCCCCCTCCCCCCCGGGAGTTCTAGCCCAGAGCCCTCTGCTGCACAGGCCCGAGGCTCCCGGGGAGCTGAGCTGTTATCCCCGGCGCCCAGGTGAGAAAATGGAGCCTCGGAGTCACAGGTAGAACTGGGTCACTTAGTCCTTCTCCCTATTGGTAGGGATTTGACTTTAGCTTTGAGGGCTGCTGTGGTCCGAGAAGAGACTCTGGTCCAGGAGGAAGCTCTGGGCCGGCTAGACCTGGAGTGGCCAGGCACCAGGGCGTTTCCGGGGCAGGCAGGGCTTCTGAGGTGGGGGGGCTGCCAGGACCCTCAGACTCTCCAGGAACCTGCCAGAAGCCTGCAGGCCCAGGGGGAAGGCGCTGCCAGGTCCCCCTACTGTGCCAAGCCCCTGCGAGGTGAGAGAAGAATGACAGTGCCCCTGGGGGCAGGCACTGAGCTAAGGTGTCACTTCCTCAGCCAGTGAGTTGGGTGTGAAGTGGGGACATGGAACAGATGGTGGCAGGCTAGGAGGCTGGTCCTGTTTGGCAAAAGGGGAGGGCTCCCCGCTAAGCAGAGTGAGGACCCGTTCTGAGTGGGCAGCAATGGTAGGAGGGAGGTGGTCTTGGGCAAGGGGCTGGCTCCCCAGAGGGGGTGGTAAGTGATCACTAGAGAATAGATGCCAAAAATACAGTAAGAGCGATTAGACCCAGGTTCTCTAGTGGGATTGGGGGGACAGGCGCAGACATCCACTTTGGACTCAGTCTTGGGTCCACATCCCAGCCCTGTCTACGTGTTGCCTGTGGGAGGTGTGTCCACTCTGTCCCCTGACACTGAGCTCTGACTGTGTGAGTTCTAGGTGCTGAGGACAAAAGGGACAAATACCTCTTCATTCAGGGGGCTGATGTCGTAGTGGAGGAGATAGTGAAAAGCCAAAACAAAAGAGCAAAATATGCAGCAGTTTGGATGGTGCCAGTACTGTGGATTGAAAAAAGGTAGGGTGAGGGCCTGGAGCCCGTGAGCAGGGGTGGCTGCTGTAGCCAGGATGGCTTACGGGCCCCCCCGAGTGCTGGGGAGTGCTGGATAAAGCACATTCCAGGTAGAGGGATAGTAGATGCAAAGGCCCTGAGGCAGGAACCTGCCTAGTAAATTGGAGGAGATCAAAAGGCCACTGGGCCTAGAATTAAGTGAGGGGGAGAGAGTGGGAGGAGGAAGACAAGTCCAGATGTGAGGACTTACCATCTCCAGGTAGCTGGGAACCCTGGGGTGGGAGGGTTCCTGAGCAGAGGGGGGGGACTGGCCAGTCAGGTCCAGCGTTGGCATAGCAGTGCTGGTGGGAAAGGGAACTTGCCCCCCACCCTCAGCCAAATGGGCACCTGTGTCTTCCAGTGGATTCCCTGTCCCCCAGTGCTCAAATGGGAAACTGAGGCTTGAAGAGGGCTGTGACTAGCCCAAGGCCAGCATCCGGAGGGTTCAGTCCCTGCTTGGATGGGCTGAGGCGGGAGGGAGGCTGAGGCAAGAGGCCTGGGGACCCGGGTTTCTTTTATTTTCCTTTCTTTTCTCTTTCCTTTCTCTCTCTCTCTCTCTCTCTCTCTCTCTGTCTCTCTCTTTTTCTCTGTCTCAACATCAATGTGGTAGAGAAACACCGATCAGTTGCCTCCCATACGTACCCAAACTGGGTATCAAACCCTTACCTTCGTTGTGTGCCCTGACCAGGAAAGGAACCTGCAACATTTTGGTGTATGGGACAACGCTCCAACCAACTGAGCCACCTGTCCAGGCAATCACGGTTTCTTAAAAAATGAGTGTCTTGCTGAGGCAGTGATCAAGAGGTATCTGTGGCCCACAGGTGGTATCCCACATTGGTGCTGAGGACATGGGGTTGGGGTATAGACATTCCAGGCAGAGGCCCCAGCTAGGCCTCGGGGGATGAGTATGAGCTTTTTGGGTGGGTCGGCGACGAGGGAAAGCCCAAGTTGGGCTGGAGAAGCTGGGACCAGTGTACGTTGGGACTGGCCCTGCCAGGAGCAGAGGACCAGGTGGAAGCCATTCCATTAATACCAACAGTGCACAGGCCCTCTTCACACCATCCCTGCCACAGAGGCGGTGGGGACCTTGTTGCTCAGTTCCCAGCTGGGGAACCCAAGTCTGGGAGGTGGGTGACACCTTCAGGGCCTGCGCAGGTAGCTCCTCTGTCTCTGACTCTGGGGTTGGGGAGATTGTCACGAGCCTCTGCCCAGATGACCTTGGGGGTTGGCCTCTGACCTCCACGTGGGGCCCGTGTTTGGGAAGTGCCATGGACTTCACGGGGGACCGAGACAGCATGGTGCCTCACCAAGCTTCAATCCGTGCCTCTAGGAATAAGGGCGGAGCCCCTGGGGCAGAGGCCTACTTCTGAGCCTTGTGCTTCCTGCCTGTTGTCAGAGCCCTGCACTCAGTGGGATGGACACAAGTGCCGAGGGACGGGGGCTTGGCTCAGCCCCTGCGTACCCACTGGAGGCATGATTGCCCATTTCGCAGTGAGGCTGCAGACACAGAGCACGGGGACCCAGCTGGAGTCCTGGTGCACAGCAGCAGCAGAGCCTGAGGCTGCCTTGGGGTGGGCCTCTGGGTGGGCCAGGGCAGCTGTGCCTGTGCAAGTGTCCTCCCCTCCCCCCGCAGACCGTGGAGCATGGCTTCCCCAACCAGCCCAGCGCCCTGGCCTTCGACCCCGAGCTTCGCATCATGGCCATTGGCACCAGGTCTGGGGCCGTCAAGATGTATCCTTTGCTGGCACAGCCTTCGGGGCTGTGAGGACCACCTGCTTGTAGCTACCTATGCGCTGGCTCTGGGCAGGCCCCAGCCTGGGAGGCTGTGGAGGGTATCTGGACCTGGTGGAGGCTGGTGCAGCTTCTGCCCTCAGATCCCTCCTCATGGAGATAATGCGGGGGTGGGGGGCACTGCTTGCAGTGACCACAGCTGTCCCTCACTGCATTTCAGCCAGCCAGTTACCTAGGCGACCCTGCTATTCATTGTCCCAGCAACTGTAACAAGGGTGGCTGGGCCAGGGGATTGGCCTATCTTGGTACCTGTCAAGGTTGGTGGCTGGGCCAGGGTCACATAAGTGGGTCTTTCCCTGGTGACCGGCTACACATGTGTACCAATGTGAGACACGTGTCCAGCCGAGGGGCTGGGGGCAGTGCCAGGCTCGGCATGGTGAGCGCAGCTCGGCCCCCACCTGGATGCTGGCGGTTGCACAATGGGCTGTGTGTGCTGCACAAAGCAGGCATTTTCCCTGTCAGCCCGGGTGGGTGGGGGCAAGCAGACAGCTGGATGCCTTCTTGCCTGGTGCGGAGCATCGCACTTCCACTGCCTGAAGTGAAGCCCTCCCTCCCTCCGGGAAACGGAGATGCAGACTGTCTGGCACCTGCTTGGTGTGAG
This sequence comes from Myotis brandtii, assembly GCF_000412655.1. NCBI lineage: Eukaryota > Metazoa > Chordata > Mammalia > Chiroptera > Vespertilionidae > Myotis > Myotis brandtii. The sequence goes on from NW_005362033.1 coordinate 1,577,826, forward strand.
GTGCCCACCTCCACCCCTCCCCACGTGACCCTCTGGGTCTCAGTGTCCTCATCAGGGACATTGGGTGGCACAGAATGAGTAAATGCCTGTAAAGGGGAGGGGAGGCGTGGGCGTCTGGACCTGCAGTTGGTGAGTTTGCCTACACTAGGGGGTGTGGCTGGGCCGGATGCTCCCCCAGCACCATCCACATCCACTTCCTGCCTGCTGCTCCCAGCCCTCGAGGTGCTGTCCTGCCCCACGTGCTGTGCTCCGCAGGTGGTGTCGCATGGTGCCCCGTGTCAGGCGTCTGTTAGCCTCTGGTGCTGGCCCTCCTTGTGTCCGGGTCTGTCTTGGGCGCCGGTTTCTCATCCTCACAAAGAACCTGTTGGACGTCTAGGAGAGTCTCAGAGGAGGCCAGAGCTCTCCCCAATCTCTCCTTCCTGCCCCAAACCACCCCTGGGCTGGGAAACTGAGGCTTGAGAAGAAGGCCTTCCACACAGAGGCGCCCCTCCCCCTGTCTCCTTGGTGACTCTGGTTCCTGCCCAGCACTCCTGCCCCCTCTTTTGTCCCCTCTTCTGTGTGCTTCCAGCTCCTGCAGGGAATCCTAGCTCCAGCTCCAAGCAACGGCTTGGCTCCTGCATTGTCCCCAGGCAACGCTGCTGACCTCTCCCTTGCCCTCCCTCCGGGGCCCCCGGGGCCCTGCCTGTTCACTGTCAGGAGTTGCTGAGACTCTGGTACTGATGCCAGGCACTGGAAGCAGGTCACCCAACCTCTTCAAGCCTCTGAGTGCTGGTTTGTGAAGGGACAGGCCTTGGCCTCTCCCCTCTCTTGGGTGGGGGCCGCTGCCTGCCTGCCCCAGAGGGAGGTTGGTTTCCTTGCCTGTGGCTGGAATGGGGCCTGGAGCTGTGGGAAGAAGCAGCTTTCCTGCCCGAGCCTGGCCTGGCCTCGCTGCCTGTGGGGCCAGCTCTCGTGCACACGGACACGTGAGGCTGATGGAGAGTGGGCCGCGTGTGCTGAGCATGTTTTATTCTCACGTGCCCTGGGTCAGCCCTGTGAGGTGGGAGCCACTACCCGTTTTATAGCTAAAGATGTGAAGGTTGTACCACAGCAGGACTTGCAGGAGCTGAGTGGAGCCTGCCTTCTGAGCTTGAGGATGACTTGGGGGTGCAGGACAGTGTTTCTTCAGGGAGGGGCCCACCTGGACTTTGGAGGGCTCCTGGATTGGCAGGCCTGGCTGGGAGCTATCAGAATGGCCCTGGAGGAGGAGGAGGCTGGGCGTCTCTGCCTGTTTCTGCCCTTGACCTGTTGCCCTTAGCTATGGCGCACCTGGTGTGGAATTCACAGGCCTGCACCGGGAAATGGCCACAGTCACCCAGATGCACTTCTTGCCTGGCCAGGTGAGCCTCTGCCCCCGCTGGCTGGCTTGTGAACCCTGGGACCCCCTCCCAGTCCTACCGCCCAGTCTTGGTCTCTGCACACCCCCTAGGGCCGCCTCCTGACCCTGCTGGATGACAGCAGCCTGCATCTCTGGGAGATCGTCCACCATAATGGCTGTGCCCACCTGGAGGAAGCACTCAGCTTTCAACTGCCCAGTCGGCTGGGCTTTGACGGTGCCAGGTACTGGTGGGCTTGGCCGGGGGCCAGCCGCTAGGCATGGGGAGCCAGCCTTGCGAAGGCATGGTGGGGGCGAGAAACTGGCGAGGGCTGGGTTTAGGGTGGCAGGGGATGTTGAGCTTAGCCTGGGTCCCAGAGGCAGCGTTTGGACCCCTCGTCACTGAGCAGTGCTCCAGGGGCTTGGCGGGTGTTAGAAGAGAAGCTGCGGCTGAGCCTGAGGTGAGCAGGTGGGGTTTGTGCTGCTGCACCAGAGGTGCAGGATGGGAGGTGCACTGAGCCCCAGACTTGCGCACCCGATGGTGGCCTTGTACTCCCTGCAGTGGCGGAGTGGCAGGTGTGGGGCAGGTCCAAGCTGAGCTCCCATCAGCACAGATCCCCTGGTGTCTCTAATTGAGGCTGGGATGACAGGCCATAGTGTGTACAGGTGAAAGGGTAAGCTTGGGGGAAGGAGGGTCCTGCCAGGCTGTGCTGTGTGCTGTGTGCGGTGCTGACAGGATGCTCCAGGGGGCAGCGGAGGAGCCTGGCTCCTGCCTTGCCCTCCTGATGGTGGGAGGGACTTGGGAACCCATCTCCGAGACCAGAGGTCCCCGCTGACATGCTGACTTCCTGATGAATAATTGAGCGAGTTAATTATGATGCCACCACTGTTGCCTTCCCAGTTCACCAGCCCACTGGATAGTCAGGTCCCAGTGAGTGCAGAGGGGCCACAATGCTCTAACAGTAGCAGCTCATTAGCACCCTCTGCGCTCCTCAGCAGGAGGAGCCCACACCCGCCCCCACCTCCCTCTGTCTCCCATAGTGGCCCGCCCACCCTTGCCCACGTCACAGTGATCCTGCTTGTGGCTGCTGGCAACATGGCAGCCCTGGGCACTGAAGGTGGCAGTGTCTTCTTCCTGGATGTTTCCACCTTGATGCTGATTGAGGGTCAGACCCTTGGCCCTGAGGAGGTTCTGCGAAGGTGAGAGGCAGGCGGGCTTCCCACACCCACTGCCTGGGCAGCTCTCCTGCTGGCTCACCTGGGCTTCCTCTGCAGTTTGCCAGATGACTACCGGTGCGGGAAGGCGCTGGGCCCCGTGGAGTCCCTGCAGGGACACCTGCGGGACCCCACCAGGATCCTCATTGGCTACAGCCGGGGCCTGCTGGTCATCTGGAACCAGGCAGCACAGTGTGCAGACCGCGTCTTCCTGGGGAACCAGGTTGGTGTGGGAGACTGTGCCCATAGCCGGGGCCCTCTGCCGTGGCTGCCTTGTTCATGCCCACCTGCTCTGCCCACAGCAGCTGGAGAGCCTGTGTTGGGAGCGCAGTGGCAGCACGCTGGTCAGCTCACACAGCGATGGCAGCTATGCCATCTGGTCTGCGGACACTGGCAGCTCTCCAGTAATGCAACCTACAGTGGCCACCATGCCCTACGGTGAGTGCTGGGCAGGCTGAGGGCAGCCCTGCCGCCTAAGCACAGGGCTTTGACGGGTGGTCGATCCCAAGCTCAGGCACTCGTGGCCGCCTCTGCTTTGTGGGGGCATCCAGGAGGACTTTTGGAAGGTGGCCACGCCATGCCAAATCTGCAAAGGCGAGCCCCCCCTCCCACTGTGGGGTATACGGTTAGGGGCAGTGGGCCTTCCCCCCTGGGAGGCAGGAAGCAGCCATGAAGCAGGAGTGATGTGGGCAGGATGGGAGAAGGGGTAAGAAATGTGACCTGAGGCTCTTCAGGTCCTGGCAAGCAAATGAGCCTGACACTGTCCCATCCCTCCAGGCCCCTTTCCCTGCAAAGCCATCAATAAGATTCTGTGGCGAAACTGTGCATCTGGGTAGGTGGGGAGCTGGGTCCAGGTGTGGGTCGGGGGCTGCATCTGGCTGGGGTGGAGGCTGGGCTCGGGTCTCAGGGTTGTCCTGTGATGCTCTCTCTGGATTGGGCAGTGTGTGCTCCCGACCCAGGTGGCTCACAGGGCCCCCCACCCCTGTATAGGGGCCACTTTATCATCTTTAGCGGCGGCATGCCCCGTGCCAGCTATGGTGACCGCCACTGTGTGAGTGTGCTCCGGGCGGACACTCTGGTGACACTGGACTTCACCTCCCGCATCATTGACTTCTTCACGGTGCACAGCGTGCGACCAGAGGATGGTGTGTTGCCCTCCCCCACCCGGTACTCGGCACTGCCTGTGGCCGTGCTCCTCACCCTGCCCCTGTCCCACAGAGTTCGACGAGCCCCAGGCCCTGGCTGTGCTGCTCGAAGAAGAGCTGGTGGTGCTGGACCTGCAAATGCCCGGCTGGCCGGTGGTGCCTGCTCCATACCTGGCCCCATTGCACTCGTCCGCCATCACCTGCTCGGCCCACGTGGCCAATGTCCCTGCCAAGCTGTGGGCCCGCATCGTGAGCGCTGGGGAACAGCAGAGTGCCCAGCCTGCCTCCAGTGCCTCGGTGTGTGCCTGCACCTTGTGTGCCCAGCCTTGTGGGGGGAGGGTGTTCCCTGTGGAAGTGCAGCCCAGATGCAAAGCTGGAGGTGGAATGTGTCAGGTGTACCTTGGGGACTCGGAAGCAGTTTGGGTCCTGGGTGTCAGCCCAGGGTAAAAGAGAGAAGAATTTGTCCTGACCTCACTGATACCTTCGCCCTCTCCCAGAGCTGGCCCATCACCGGGGGCCGGAACCTGGCCCAGGAACCATCTCAACGAGGGCTGCTGCTGACTGGGTAGGGCAGACCTAGCCCCTTGGCCAAGCACAGTTGTGACGTGTATGTGTGTGTATGTGGGCGCGTGGGGCCGGGCACAGCCCACACAGGTGCAGGAGAGCCCAGCCTAGACGAGGCGGGTACTGACCTGCCCAGTGACTCAGGCCTGGCCCCTGGTGGGACCGGGTTCCCCCTTCAGGAGGGTGGGTTGGGATCGTAGCTTTCTTAGACCCTGGTTCAAGCCCCTCCCTGCCCTGTCTTTTGGCCTGGAACTGAACTCTACCCACCTAGCCTGCCCCGGGACCGGGAATCTGGGCTGGCCTGTGCCGGGCTGCCCGGGCCCCGTGCTGAAGAGCCTGGCCTGGGCCCGGCGGGTGCTGACGTGCCCAGTGACTCAGGGCCTGACTTCCTGCCCTGCCCCTGCTGCCTGCCTGTGCTGGGATCTGGGGGCCCTGGCTCTGCCTCCCTCTCCTGCTTGGAAACGGTTAACCGTGGCTTTCAGGGCTGCTGGGGCTTCCCGTCCAGCCCCACACGCCTGCTCCTCATGCCAGGGCTTCCCGCCTGAGGCCACACCCCAGATTGGCCTGCTCCTCCCTCCCTTCCTCTCCCTGCTTTCTGCTGGCCTCCCAGTCTTCCTGCTGCTACCTCGGGCCCAGCTGACCCCTCTGCTCTGTGACCTGCTAACTCCGGATCCCTTTTGCTGGGTGACCCAGTGAGGACAGAACCCCTGAGTCCTCTGCTCCCTGGATTTCCCCTCTTCCACTTCCTGCTCGTCACACTGGTGATTGTTTCTACACCTCTCACCCTGTTTGAAGGGCCCAGGTGCGTGTGGCCTGGCATATAGTCGGCACTCAGTATGTCTTTGCCTAATCAGTAGGTGCTTCCTATTTGCTGTATACAGTAGGCGTTTGGGCAGTGTTTGGCTTGTGCAGTAGGTGCTCAATGATGGCCCCGGGATGAGTGGATGGAGGAATGGGCGGGGGCCCGGCCTGGGCCTGATGGCTTCCTCCCTGCAGCCACGAGGACGGCACTGTGCGGTTCTGGGACGCCTCTGGCGTGGCGCTGCGGCCGCTCTACAAGCTGAGCACAGCTGGCCTCTTCCAGACCGACTGTGAGCACGCCGACAGCCTGGCCCAGGCCCCCGAGGACGACTGGCCGCCCTTCCGCAAGGTGGGCCCCTCCCCCAACCCCAGGAGCCTGGTCCTGGCTCTGCCCTGTGTCATCACTCCAACCCACTCCCCAGGTGGGCTGCTTTGACCCCTACAGTGATGACCCCCGACTTGGGGTGCAGAAGGTGGCACTCTGCAAGTATACAGCACAGATGGTGGTGGCCGGCACCGCAGGCCAGGTGAGCCTGAGCGGTCCTCCGGGCTGGGGTTCTGGAGGGATTGTTGGAAGAGGTGTGCCTGAACTGGAGGGTCTGGCCCAGAGGTGGGAATGGGGCCCCAGGTGGGGTGAGGCCAGCCAGGGAGGTGGGCCTGTTGTTGTGGCCTTAAGTCCAAGCTCTGGCTGTAGGGCACCTGGAGGCTTAGGGCCAGGGCTGGAGCACAGATGTTAGATGAACCCTGGGAGGGCAGGGACCAGCAGTCTGTTCAGTGCTATTCTTCCAGCGCTCAGAGTATCCAGAAAGTGCTCAATGTGTGCCTTAGGTGTGGAGGTGGTGGGATACTTTGCTCTAGCAGGCCAGGCACCAGTGGGTCTTGGTCACCACTGTGTTCCTCAGTGCAGGCCCTAGTGTACAGTAGGCATTCAGTAAGTGCTTATTCAGTGGATAAATGAGACAATCCCGGGACCTCCCTGACAGTGACTTTGCAGGCTCCGGTGGGGCATGGTGGCCCATCCTCTATGCTGACCCCTCCCCTGCCCTGCCTGCGGGCTCAGGTGCTGGTGCTGGAGCTCAGTGACATGCCATCAGAGCAGGCGGTCAGCATGGCCAGTGTGGACCTCCTCCAGGACCGAGAGGGCTTCACGTGGAAGGGCCATGAGCGGCTGAGCCCGCGCACGGGGCCCTTGCCCTGGCCAGCCGGCTTCCAGCCCCGAGTGCTGGTTCAGTGTCTGCCGCCAGCCGCCGTCACCGCTGTCACGCTGCACACGGAGTGGAGCCTTGTGGCCTTTGGCACCAGTCATGGCTTTGGTCTCTTCGACTACCAGCGCAAAAGCCCTGTGCTGGCCAGGTGTGTGGGGTGTGGGCCTAGAGCCTGGGGAGGGGTCTGCATGTCCACCTGGCCCCAGCTCCAGGGGACCTCTGGTGTCTCCCCACTCCCAGCTAGGCCTCAGTTTCCTGTAAGGCAGTGGTTCTCAACCTTCCTAATACCGCGGCCCTTTAATACAGTTCCTCATGTTGTGGTGACCCCCAACCATAAAATTATTTTTGTTGCTACTTCATAACTGTAATTTTGCTACTGTTATGAATCGTAATGTAAAATATCGATATGCAGGATGTATTTTCATTGTTACAAATTGAACATAATTAAAGCATAGTGATTAATCACAAAAACAATATGTAATTATATATGTGTTTTCCGATGGTCTTAGGCGACCCCTGTGAAAGGGTCGTTCGACCACCAAAGGGGTCGCGACCCACAGGTTGAGAACCGCTGCTGTAAGGCTTGTGGTGAAGGTGGCTCTAGCGCTTTTGGCAACTTCGACCTTATGTGAAGTGCTGCTGGTAGAGTGCTGAGCCCACCAGATGCTGGGTCGGCAGGGCAGCAGGGTGGGGTTTGGGCTTCCTGACCTGGGACCATTAATGCCTGGCCCCCGGGCCAACAGGAGCACGGAGGCTGCTCTGTAGCCCAACGGGCGCCTGTCTGCCCCCAGGTGCACGCTTCACCCCAATGACTCCCTGGCGATGGAGGGGCCGCTCTCCCGGGTGAAGTCGCTCAAGAAGTCTCTGCGCCAGTCTTTCCGGCGCATCCGTAAAAGCCGAGTCTCGGGCAAGAAACGGGTTGTTAATACCAACAGCAAGGTGAGCTGGGGCCAGGCTGCCAGGAAGCACCCCTTGAGGCTGCAGTGTAGACCTGGAGCCAGGCCTGGCCCTGGCGGGGGCCCTGTGTCTGCTCCCCTATTGCCCACCCTCAGTAGCCCTCAGCCCTGGGTGATCAGGGGAGCTGGGGAGGGTGATGGGAAGTGGGTGCTGGGCTCTGAGGGAGATGACAGTGTCCTGGAGCCCCACGCTCCCCCAGTTGCAGGAGGCCAACGCACAGCTGGCAGAGCAGGCCTGCCCCCACGACGTGGAGATGACCCCCGTGCAGCGCCGCATCGAGCCCCGCTCAGCCGATGACTCCCTCTCGGGCGTGGTGCGCTGCCTCTACTTTGCCGACACGTTTCTCCGAGATGGTGAGGCCAGGAGAGGGTTTTTAACTCAGATTCTCCAGGGTTTGGAGAAACAAAGCAGGCCTCTGTTGGCCATCCAGGAAATGGGCAGCGGGGCAGGGGTGGGACAGCCTCTCCCAGGGGGTGGGAGAGCATTACTGGTGCCTCCAGGCTGCACTGGCAGCAAGGTGCCGGGCCAGCCACACAGTTCCCCTGGGATTTCTGCTGGCACGGGGTTGGTGAGGGAGCTACAGGACCTCAGACCTGAGAGCTCAGGATTTGGGGGTAGAGTGTGAGGTGGGTGAGTGTGGGGAGACTGCCGCACGGCCTGTCAGTAGTGAGGGGAGGGATCCGCAAGGAGCTGTGCTGTCTGCCTTGCTAAGGAGCTGGCTTTGACCCCAAGTGGTTGGAGCCCTGAGCGCGTCCTGCAGAGAAATGCGGTCGTCAGGTTTATTGAGTAATTTATCGGTTGATTTCTAACTCACATAATTGGGACTTTAACTCCTACACAAAACCAGAGAGTAGTCACCCCGTGTCCCACCTGGCGCTGCTGCCACTGCACTATGTCGCTTACCTTTTTGCTGGAGTGTTTTAACTGAAACCCAGCGTGAGTACTTGAGTTCGTGTCTAACAGATGTGACCTACAGTTGTGGTGCCCGCATTGCACCCCATGGAGCTGATATTGATCCCGGAGTCTCTGTCTCCATTCATCTTAAAAGTGCCTTGTATGGCTGGTGCTGGGTCAGCCCCCAACCTGCACGGGGCATTTAGTGGTGTGTCTTTTAGTCTCTGGGTGAGCAAGGCCCCTTCTGGTGTTGCTTATTTGCTGAGGGTCCTTTATCCGTGGATTTTCCCCACTGTTTGGACGTGGCAGCCCCGGGGGTCTCTACCAGTCACTGTAAAAAGGCCCTTGGGGCTCAGTTCCTGGCTGGCTGGGGGTTGGGTGTCAGCTGTGTGAGTGGCTCACTACCTTGTTGCTGGGGTTCGGCTCCCCTGATGCTTGTTGCTGAGGTCACCGTGCCTCCAGGGCGCGAAGCCAGGACTGCTCGGGCCCACCTTGGCTCCTGGGTTTTTAGCTCAGATTCTCCACTAAAGGGTCTTCCCCAGAGGTTCAGCTCACACAGGGCGAAGGGCGAGATGGTCCCCTCTCGTTTCAGCCCAGGCCTGGGACTTCGTGTCTGACTGCTGCATGGACACACTGAAGGGGTGGGGGTGAATCGGGTGCGGTTGGGACCCTGATGCACCTTTGGGGTGAGGACCCTATTCTGAGTGTGTTGCCAGGGCTGGTGAGGGGATGTGGGGCTGGGAGAGAGCTGGGGCTTTGTGATGGGGCGGCACTGCTGAGAGGGGGCGGAGGGTGCAGTGCGTGGGTTTGGGAGGTCAGAGTCCAGTTTGTGTGCCATTGACATCTCCGTGGAGATGCCTCTTTAGGGGAGTTGTGTCCGAGGCTCGGATTGTGGTCAGCAGTTTAAAGACGGTGCCCAAGGCCACAAGGCTGGCTGAGGTCACCCCGAAGAAGTGGGGCAGGAGAGACCCAGCACTGGGTCCCAGTGTCAGGAGAGGAGGGGAGGGATCTGTTGTGTATGGGCTGATCCCTGCCTCACAGCCTGTTGCCCCACAGCGGCCCACCACGGACCCACCATGTGGGCAGGCACCAACTCAGGCTCTGTGTTTGCCTACGCACTGGAGGTGCCAGTGGCAGTGGCAGGCAGCGAGAAGCGGCCCGAGCGAGCGGTGGAGGCTGTGCTGGGCAAGGAGGTGCAGCTAATGCATCGGGCGCCTGTGGTGGCCATTGCCGTGTTGGATGGGCGTGGCCGCCCGCTGCCTGAGCCCTTCGAGGCCTCTCAGGACCTGGCCCAGGCCCCGGACATGCAGGGTGGCCATGCAGTGCTCATCGCGTCTGAGGAGCAGTTCAAGGTGAGCTGCTGCAGATACCTCCAGGCTCCTGCCTCCTAGATACCACTGGACCCCCTAGAACTCCTGCCTTGCCTATTCCCTACCTGCTGAGCCCCCGCAGGACCCCACGCAGCTAGCAGAGGTGCTCCTGCAGAACCCCGAGGACTTCCTCAGCTTGTATGCCTGCAGGACCCTCCTACCTCACTGGGTCCCCCACCAGAACCCCTTTACCCGCTCCTCTGGGCTCTGGCAGGAGGTCATGGTTTGGGGACATACCAACCATCTAACCCTTACAACCCAGCGTGACTGGTTTTGCCAGGCTCTGTGGGAGGGGCCCTGGGAGGCTCTAGGAGCAGTGAGGAGCCGAGTCAGGTCTGAGGGCAGCTCCAGGGGGGTGGGTGTTCAGGCAGGGGTGCTAGTGGCCAGGGGCATGGGCCTGTGTGGCAGGCTGGGCTCTGCGTAGGGCTCGGGGCGTGGACTGGACCAGGCTGTGCTCACTGGCCATCTGCCCGCTGCCAGGTGTTCACACTACCCAAGGTGAGCGCCAAGACCAAGTTCAAGCTGACAGCCCATGAGGGCTGTCGTGTGCGCAAGGTGGCACTGGCCACATTCGCCAGCGTGGCCTGCGAGGACTATGCCGAGACCTGCCTGGCCTGCCTCACCAACCTGGGTGACGTGCACGTCTTCTCGGTGCCGGGCCTGAGGCCCCAGGTGCATTACTCCTGCATCCGGAAGGAGGACATCAGCGGCATCGCCTCCTGTGTCTTCACGCGCCACGGCCAGGGTGAGGCGAAGGCTCTCTGGGGCAAGGGGCCCAAGCGGGTCCAGGAGTGTTCCCCGAGAGCGTCAGCAGAGGGGGTATCCAGTGTGGGCACAGCGCCGGCCAGGGTGCGGGAGGGCTAGTCAGCATGGGCGGGCAGAGACCAGCTGCGAGGCTGAGGGTGGGACCATCTTCTGACTTCACTCTTGGCTCCTTCTCTCCCACCCACCCAGGTTTTTACCTTATTTCCCCATCGGAGTTTGAACGCTTCTCCCTAAGTGCCCGGAACATCACAGAGCCGCTCTGTTCTCTGGACATCAGCTGGTCCCATGGTGCTGCCCATGCCAGGTACGTGGAGGGGGTAGCCCCTGGCCCGGGAGGCCTTTGATCAAGGCTGCTGTCGTCCCCACCCCCAGATTCTGCATGGAGCAAGGGTGGCCCTCCCTGGTGTCTCTCTAGTCCCAGGTCTCAGGAATGGGACGACAGGGGTTTGGTCCTTTGAGCCTTGAGGGGCCTCCCTGTGACCCCATCATGGCCCTGTCTCTGCAGCTACAGACTCCAAGAGTCGCCCAAGCTGAGCCAGGCTAACGGGACCCCCGGCATCCTCCTGGCCCCACAGAGCCGTGATGGAAGCCCTAATCCTGTGCACAGCAAAAGAGCTGGTGAGGGGCTGGGCATGAAACGGGTGGCAGGACCCCAGCCAGACAGACATAGGGAGGCTTCTGCGGGAGGCACAGCTGGAATCCTGGGGAGGGTGCGCCAGGCTAGAGCGGGGCAGGGGGTTTAACACGTCCTACTACGGCTGCAGAGGGTCCCCGGGGTCCTAACAGAGGCCCGCCGTTTCCTCCCTGCAGACACCCCAGAGCGGCCTGAGGCCATGCTCTCGCCCATGTCCATTGACTCGGCCATCAGTGCTGACACCACTCTGGACACAACGGGGGACATCACGGTGGAGGATGTGAAGGATTTCCTGGGGTGAGGTGGGCGGGCAGGATCCACAGGAGGGCTGCCTTGGCTCCCCAGCCTCCCTCCCCCCCTCAGCCAACCTAGTGTCCCAGCCAGGCATGCAGGAGCGAGGGGGCCTCACCCCAAGTCCTGATCACCGCCCCTTTCCCCAGCTCTTCGGAGGAGGCTGCGAAGAATCTGAGGAACCTGGTGGAAGACGAGGCTCGAGCCTGTGCCATCCTGATTAAATGAGGTGCTGCAAGTGTGGGCCACTCTGGCTGTCCTGGGTTCTTGGCCTCAACCCCAGGGGGCCCCGCCTGGCTTCCCATATGAGAGCCCAGGCCCGTGATGCCAGTGCTCCGAAGCCTGCTGTTCTCCAGGCTGTCCCTCAGGGCTTCGGGGCCGCACAGATGTGATCTTCACTGTTTCGTATTAAAGAAACAGAGCCAGCCTGTCAGCCCCTGGGTGTCCTAGGTTGTGTTTGGAACAAGAGGTGGTGGCAGCTTTGGGCTCAGGAGGTTTGGCCAGCCCCTTTCAGCAGCTGGGATCACCCAGGCACAAGGCGGGGCCCCGTGGGGTGAGCCCGAATGGGGCCTGGCCTGAGACTGGCCACCACTCCAGCCTCAGTGTGGCCCTGTCCACATTTGGGGTCCATAAGTCTTCCCATCCTATTTGCTACCTAGAGCCCCCCCACACACACACACACACACCCACACCCACAATCAGGTACAGACCCCAGCTCTCTGTTTCTTGCTGGGGACACCCCTGGCCACAGTGGGCTGAAGTGCGCAACGCTGAGGCCTGGCCAGCCTCTTCAAGCAGTTACTGCTGGGTCCTTGCCCCCGGGGTGGGGCGGCCCTTTGCCTGCCTGGAGGAGCCTGAGAGGTAGCAGCCAAGGAGCCAGGTTGTCTGCCCCTTTGGCCTCCCTGGACCTCTGCTGACCCTTCTCTTCCTCTCCAGGAAGGCCAGGACTACCTGCCACCACTGCCTTGCTTGGAGCTGGGATCCAGGACCTGTGTCCCCTCCCAGCCCTTCGCAGACGATGCCTGCTCACCTGTGGGCCCCAGCGGCACCTGACCACCTTGGCCCCGGGGTGTGGGCCTGGAACTCGGGTGGACTCGGACTGGCCTCTCCTACAGGCAGTACCTGGAAGCCAGGTGCCACAAGGAAGGACACACACTGTCCTTTCCCCCTCCTTTTGCAAAGAATATTTTTCTAATGCCTGGACTGGACAGTGCTGGGCTGGACACTCATTTCTAAAACTATTTTGGTACTTGTTCCTGGGCTAGCATGTCCCCCTCTTCCCACCCTGTACGTGTGTGTGTGTGTGAGAGAGAGAGAGAGACACTGGGCGCTCCCTTGGCACCCGGGACGAGGGCCCAGTCAGGTATGTGTATGTGGGGGTCAGAATGGTTTCCCTGTAGATTGTACCTTGGGGGTTTTCTGTAATTTTAACATTAGCACTGTTTTAATATGAAAAATGCTGATTTTTAATATTGAAAATAAAAGCATTTAATATCTCTTAAAGGGCAACCATGTCTCCTTTATCCCTAGCAGGGAAGGGGGTGTCACATATGAGCTCACACCGAGGGGTCTCATTTCCCATCAGGGCTGCCCCCTTGGTGCCACTTGGGCTGTGCTGCGGGGGGCTGTGGCACTGGGCATGACATAGCAGGGCTGCCCCCTGACACAGCCCCTGGCTAGGTGGTGGGTGAAGAGGCCCTTGCTCTCCTCACCCTGAGCTTGGGGCTTCCACAGGGGCACTGCAGGGGGTGGCAGTTGCTCTAGGCCAGGGCCTTCCGGAAGGTGCTCCAGGCATGGAAGCAGCGAGTGAAGGCATGCTGCTCGTTGCCCTTGCGGACCAGGCGCAGGCGGCGGGGATGCTCGTGCTCTTTGGCGCGCATGTGCTGGATGTACACCTGGGGAGCGGACATGCGTGAGTCTTGGGCAGGCCTTCCAGACCGTTCCGGCCAGCCGCAGCCCTCCCTCCGCCCAGCTCACCTGGCAGGCCTTCAGACTCAGCTTGATCTCCACCTGGCTTGTCTGGGTCCCCACCCACATATAGACCTGTGGGCATGACGGGAGGTGGTCAGGGGGGACCTGGGCTCAGGATTCCCACTGACAAATGGGTGGGCTCCTTGAACGGGCAGGGTCAACAGGGGCCTCACCTCTTGGCCATTGTCTAACAACATGATGTCATCATCTGCCAGGTCATCTTGGCAAAAGTCAGAACATTTCTCAGTCACTGCAAAGTAACCCTTCTCATTGGAGCACCTGAGGGTCAAGGGTCAGGCAGAGCGTCAGGGTCATGAGCAGCAGTCCCCGGCCGCAGGAGGTAGCGGGGGAGGGCCTGGCCCAGCCTCACCGGAAGAGCCGGGTGTGCTTCATGTACTCGGCATCGTCGTCATAAGGCTTCTGTGTGCCTAGGCCCACCCAGAAGAAGTTCTCGGGCTCCTCACCTTCGCTGATGACCTGTGGGTAAGAGGCTGGCTCAGCATGGGGTCCCTGTCCGCCCTCACTGGCCTATCTGGCCACTGCCTGCCCTGGTCACCTGCTTGCTGTAGGAGGCCTCAAACATGGTGTTCAGTATATCCTCCGCCAACTTGGCCTCATCCGGGTCGGATGCCCGGCCCACCCACGCGTACACGATGCCCTGGTTGTCCTCACTCTCAAAGGGAACCTGGGGAGTATGCAGAGGGTTCAGATCAGGCCCACCCTGCAGCCCCCACACCCTGCAGCCCCCACCCGGACCCACAGTCCTGGTCGCTCCCACAGCCGCACCTTGAGAATGAAGCAGAACTCGGAGTTGAGGAGGCTGGAGTCGGTGTTTATCTGGATGCACCTGGGCACGGGGGGAGGGAGGTCAGCAAGGAGTCGGTGGCTCACTGAGCCCACCTGCCCATCTGTACCCCTCCCCAGCCAGGCACCGGGTACAGAGGGCGCTGCCGTTGGTTCGAATCTGGTAGAGGCTGGGCTGCAGGGCACCCTGAGCTGCCTTCCTCCGGCCCCGGTGGATGATGAACTTCCTCTTGAAATGGGACAGGAACTTGGAGTTCTCCTGCTGCTGCGTCATGCGCACCACCTGGGTGTATGCAAGTGTCAGGGGCAGCTCCGTGGAACCCCCCTACCCTTCATGGGCCAAGCCTTCTCTGGGTCTGAGTCCCACTCCCACAGACGCCCCCTCCCCCCCCCCAGGCTATGGGGGTATGGCATTGCGCCGTAGGGGCACGGCAGGCGCACCTCTAGCTTGCCAGGGAAAAGACTTTCAAACTTCTTCTGCAGGCTGAAGGTGAAGGTGAGCCAGCCCATGTTGGAGGCTTCCCGGCCCTGCCAGAAGTACACGATGCACTGGAAATCCTCCTCGGGCTGCTTGTCCACCTCAGCCACTGCCTCCTCGCCTTCTTTGCCCTCGGCCCCAGCCTTCTCTTCTTTCTCTTCCTTCTCCTCCTCCTCGTACTCCACAGGGACCCAGTACCTGCAGGGTCAGAGGGCAGTGAGCAGGGGCCCAGGGCAGGGAGGGGCTGGGCCAGGGAGGCACTCGGGGACAGCACCTGCAGAGGAAGACGTAGCAATCCTGCGTGTAGAAGTGGCCGAACTCCTCCTCAGGCAGCCGAGCGAACTTCTTACCCTCCAGCACGAAGCCCTCCATGCCGTCCAGGTCCTCGTTCCACTCCTCCATCAGCTGCTCAGCCTGCATGTGACACCCCACCCCCTGCTGGTGGGCCTCTGGAGCTGGCCCTCCTCCCTGGGCAGGGACCTGCACAGAGCCTCCTCCCAGGACCCAGGGCAGGCTGCATCCCATTCAGCTTGGTCCAAGTCCACCCCGCCCCGCCCCATCACCCAGGCCCCGCCCCCGTCCTATTAC
>NW_005362033.1:1593303-1602995 GCF_000412655.1 Myotis brandtii
CCTCCCCATCACCCACGCCCCGCCCCACGTCCTATTACCCTAGGCCCCACCCCAGCCCATCACCGTAGGCCCCGACCCCACCTCTGCTAGCGCCATGGGCGGCTGCCTTGGCAGGAAGAGTGCAGTGAGGTCAGCCTTCATCTCATCTTTCTTCTCAGCGTCACGCTTCACCTTCCCGGCAAGTCCCTGGCCCTGCAACACGGCCTCTGCGTTGCGTGTGTAATCCACCGTCAACACGTCATCCCAATTCTTAAACTTGGCTTTGAACACCTGCCAAGGGGAGAAAACACAAGTGAGGGTCAGCAGTTAAGGCTGGGGTGGAAGTAGATGGGGTGAGGCTCGGTTGGCGGACATGGGGGTGTGAGGGTGGGGTCTAGAAACCAGAAGTGGGAGGGGCAGGTCACGGAGGGATGGAGCCCAAGAAAAGGGGGCCTAGGAAGCCGGAGTGAGAGGGGCATGGAGGGGCGGGGCCTGGCAGCAGCACAGAAGCGGTGGGTTTGGCTCAGCTCTGCGGGGCAGTAGCTGATTCAGAGGGTCTGGGCTTTGACGGATCCACAGACTCCTGGGGAGGAGCCCCGGGGGTGTGGCTCGCACAGCTGGCCCTCACTGCTACCTGTGCTTCAGTGCCCTCGAGGCTGCGGCTGACCGTGGCGTAACGTGGTCGGTGCAGCATCCCGCACAGCTCCTGGCCAAGCTTGAGGGCGGCGGCTCGCACAAGGCGTGGGGACTTGCGGCCGAGCCAGATGAACACGTCGGACCAACAGTCCAGGATGTACACGCAGCGCGTGTCCAGCAGGCTCTGCAGCTGCAGGGCCAGAGGCTGGGGTCAACCAGTGCTGGGCTAAAGGGGAAGGTCCTGCCTCCTCGCCTCCTCCCTGTGCGTCTCACCAGCCGCATGCCCGGCATCAGTTCCACCTTGGGCGGCTTCTTATGTTCCACTGACAGCTTGTAGTTGATCTGGGGCAGCTCCAAGTAGCCCAGGCCCAGGCCCACCTAGCAGGAGGAAAGGCCAGCGCTGTGGGGGCAGGGTCTGGGACACAAGCCCCACCACAAGTCCTGATTTGGAGCCTGGCCCTGCCCACTGTGTGCACTCAGGTCCGCTGCCGGCTCCTCTCTGGGCCTTCGTTTCTTCCCTCCACTCCAAGGTCATTGTAAGGAAGGACTTGTAAATGGTACTTTTCCTGCCTACTCTCTCCAGAACTTACTATTTTTTCTAATTTTCTAACTTGTCCTTTTTCTGCTCACAACACCCCAGAATTAAGGCAGGTTCTCAGGCCTAGCACCCAGGCACTCTCAGCCTCCCTCTCTGCAGCTCCTTCCAGCAAACACAGCCTAACACTATGCTAATGGCCTGACTCAGAGCCAGCCTCCAGACCTTTGCTCAGGGCGATTCTGTCCAGAAGGTGGCACCCTCGATACCAAAGTCCAGATGAAGACCAGTCACCCCGGAGTCCGTGGCCCATCCCCCAACCTGACCCCTGGTGGAGTCAGGCCCACCCTGCAGCCCCGCTCACCTTATACAGCTTGGGCTGCGGCGGCCAGAAGTCATCAGGCACGTGCTGTTTGATCTCAGAGGGCTCACCCCCTAGTGCCTCCCAGAACTCTGGGGGCTCCTGGCCCTGCACCAGCAGCGTGATCTCTGCCTTCCCTTTCCGCTCGTTCTTGTTAATTTTTTCTGCAAAAAGCCTGAGGACAGGTGCAAAGCCCTTAGTAAGGCCCATACCCCTTCTTAGGTGACAATTCTGCTTTGCACAAAAGCCCTCCCCATGTCTGAGCAGGGTGCATCTCATACCTGGTTTTGGTAGTGCTACTCAGCGTGGCCTGGGCCCCCCGCCACACATAGAGGTCCAGCCCCCGGTCCAGCAGGAAAACAAACCTGGACAGGAGGGGAGGAGGGGCTGTGACAGCTATAGGCAATGACTGTTCCCAGGCCCAAATCCCCCATCATGGGGCTAAGAGTCTAAAAGAGTTGCTGGAAGGCTTCTTCTTCTAGAGCCCACATCTGTCCCCCACTGGGGAAAGGGGAGGTTCAGTCAGGCACCCCCACCTCATATCGCTGGTACTCACCTGGGGTCCAGGGAGGCTCCCTTGAGTGGCACAGGCTCCAACTTGATGTTCTTTTTCCCATACACGCGGTACATCCTGGAGGCCGGAGCAAACGTGGCTTGGAGGGGACACCACGGGACCAGTTTACCCGAACACCCTCCCCCCAGTCCTTCCAAGCTGAGTCCAGGTCAATGCTGCCCACCCACACACCTCCTCACCTGGTGACGTAGTGCGTGTCCTCGACAGTGTAGAAGCCACTGGCTGTTCCACCCTCGATGTAGGCAATGTCGTTATCAAACACCTGTGTGTGAGGGGGCAGGCCTTTATCATGAGCTGACACCACCTCCCACCAATCCCACCTGTATACAGGTGTGCCGGGTGCTACAAATCTGTGATGACATTAAAGAGGAGGAATAAGATCTGTGTCTATAAACATAGACACACACTGGAGTGGTAAGATGTACAAATGGAGGGATGTGTTCACTCCTGTGCAGTTCAGGTGCGCACAGCATGCTGAGGTATGTGTGCTGGGTACAGAAGCAGGTTTACAGGAGGGCACACTTGGGCGAATCTGGGTAAAATCGAGTGTGGCCTCATCTACATTTAAGGGCCAGAACCACTCACTAACCCTGCCCCCTGGACTCGGTCCAGCCCTTGGCCCTGCCCCTTGGTGTCCAGGTGGTGGCCCTGCCCCCTAGCCATATTGGCCCCAGTTCCCCATCTCTCTTGGCCTCCAATAACCCAGGCCCCCCACCTTTGGCCTCATCTCATTCCCTTGCCTTCACCATTTTTGCCCCTGCTTTCTGCTTCAGGTCTTGACCCAAAACCCCTTTGGTCTCAGCTCCCTGCCTGCCTCATTAGCCATGCCCACCACCTTCGACCCACCCCTTCGACCCTGCCCTCGCCGGCCCTCCCAGCCCACGGCACCTGCAGGAACTCCTCGCTCTCGTCGCCCATCTCCTCCCGTGCAGTGCGGCACTCTGCACCCAGGTAGTTGCGCAGGTTCACCGCGTGGATGGCAGAACAAGCCTTCTTGTCGAGTGTGGCCTCCCCACCAATCCAGTAGTAGATCTCCCAGTTCAGAGAGCCGCTGTCATCCAGAAAGGTCTGGGGGCCAGGCCACAGTCATGTCAGCCCTCACCAGGCAGTCCTGGGCCCTAGCTCACCGAGGGGCTGCTCTGATGGGCACAGGCTCCCCGCCCCAGGAGGGGATGGCGGCCACACCTCTGCCTGGGCCATCTCCACCCGGCCTCCTTTGCAAAGCCTCCCCCACTCGCCTCCATGAGCAAAGCTGCGGTGCTGAGGCTGCTGAGCGACCTAAGGCAAGTCACGGGGCCAGGGTGCCCGCCTCACCTTGAGCACGATGTAGCAGTCGGCTTCGTAGAACTTGCCATGTAAGGCCTCCTCCACTAGCACAGGCACGAAGTTCTCGATCTGCCAGATGGTCAGGCCAGGCAGCTGACCCACGTCCTCTGTGAAGAATTCTGAGTAGTCGAGGCGCGGCTTCTCCAGGCCCTGGTCCCAGCGCCGCACCTTACCCCCGGGGGCTCGGGCGTCAGCACTCTCCTGGGGTCACAGTCACAGCGCACGGATTGGTTCTGTGCAGCCACTCACGCCGGCATCTCTACGTCTCACCCGCCTCAGGGCCTTCGCCCAGGACCCCTTCCATCGTGAGCTGGGTCACACGGTCTGTCTTGACCAGAGCCCAGGGCCGCCTGCCCTGTCCCAGCCCTCGGCCTGACTTACCTCCTGCTTCCTGTTCTTTTCCTGGGCCACGTCCGACATGCCCTTCAGCACCTGCTTGGCCTGGTCGTCCTGGGCTGAGTCCTTGCGCCTTCGTAGCCGCATCTTTCGAGCCAGGGGATCCTTAGACCCACCCCCTGCTTAGGGGAGAGGCAAACGGCTAAGCCCCGGCTTGGCCTGCCCCTGGGGCATCCAGCCAACCAGGCCAACCCCATCCACCAGTGTCCAGAGAGCTGCCCCGGAGAGCAGCCCCCTCTCAGGCCAGACCTTCCCGCTTACCAGCTGCTGCTGCGGCGGCCACGGTGGCAGGGGAGGCACCTGCCAGCCGGAGTTGGTTCTGCAGCGAGAAGTCGATGTTGTACCACTCGGCAGTGCGGTCAGCGGGCTTGGGAGGCATGACCAGGCTGGGGTTCTCCCGAACGTCCAGGACCTGCCTCAGGGGTGAGCAGAGGTGGCGCTGAGCCTGAGTCCCACCTCCCGGCCCCACCAAACTTTGTTTCCGCTTTGCAGCCACCAGGGCTGCGGCCAGGGGCCTGGCTCTCATCCTGGCTCAGTGAATGCCCGTCCTGGCCTTCAGTTTTCCCTTCTGTGGGACTGACATGATGCCGTCCAGCATGGCATGGACACGGGGATGTAGCTCACCGTCTCCCCAAAAGCACCCGGCAAAGGCCACCCCTCCAGGAGGCCTATGCGGGTCCCTCTCATTCCAGTGACACGCCTGTGCTCGGTCCTTCCTGAGGGTCTGTCTATACCCCCTCCCTCGCCCCCACCCCTGTGCCGGCCGGGGCCCGCCCCCACCTGGATCTCTGGCAGGAAGTGGATGGCCTCCGGGAGGGTCACCAGGCGGTTCTTGTTCAGGACAAGCTTCCTCAGTTTTGTGCACCTGTGGGGACAGGGCCGGGGCCTGAGGCAGGTGACAGAGGGGCAGGGAACTTCCAGTCCTGGGGGCGGGGCAGGTAGGGCAGAGGCCGCGGGGCCGGCTAGTGAAGGAACAGTGAGCTCTGAGGCGCTGCGAAGGCACCAGGCGGGAGCACGCGGACAGCACCTCCTCACAGCTAAGTGACTGAATTCTTTCTGTGACGTTGACAGAGAATTTTCCCAAGTGACCTGCAGACTAAGGGCCCTGGAGACAGACAGCACAAACATGTTCTGCTCAAATCAGTTTGGAAGTGGCGGAGGGTCCTCTGCTCTCTGCCTGAGGGGGCGCGCAGAGCCGAGGCCACACAGGTGGGCACTGTCCCTCCGGCCTCACGCTGTCAGGGTCCTCCCAAAGGGGGCTCTGGGGACCCAAACTGAGAATCGCTGGCACCACCCGTGTAGTCTCCATCCACAAAGCCAAGGTAAATGGTCCATTTTGTATGATGCCGAAGGCCACAGGGTGGGTACCAGCTCTCCTAGGGTTTAATGCCGTGGCCCCGCCCCGCCCGCCCGCCAGCCACACCTGCAGAGGCTCTCGGGGATCAGCTCCAGGTTGTTATTGGCGGCCATGAACTCCTCCAGGCTGGCCAGCTTGCCAATGCCCGAGGGCAGCCCGTCGAAGTCCAGATGGTTGGAGTTCAGGTACAGCTTCTTCAGTTTGGTCAGCTTGCAAATGGCCGACTGGAGAGAAAGCAGGCAGGGCGGAGTCAGGGCAGCAGCCAGGGGGGCCCAGGAGCCTTCCTGCCCCCCTCCCCAGGCCTGGACGCACAGGCAGGGAGGTGAGCTGATTTCGGGACAGGTTCAAGGTCTCCACGTGCACCCACTGGTCGATGCACAGGGACAGCTCTGCAATCTGGTTGCTGCTGAGGTTGAGGCGGCGCAGGCTGGAGAGGGTGTACAGGCACTCGGGCACCCGCGTCAGGTCGTTGCAGGACAGGTCCACATCTGGGGCGCGGGGGAGGGAGCATCAGCCAGGGCCCCCCCAGGCAGCTCCAGCGTGGCCAGGCCTGTCCGAACCCCACCGCACCACCCCCAGGCTCTGTGGCTGTCAGCACGTCGCTTAACCTCCCTGAGCCTCAGGAGAAACTCCCTCACACGGGGCGTCTATGCATAAACTGGGTGCTCATTACTTGGTGTTCCTACCAGTCACCACGACAACGGGAGAGCTACTCATAACATAAGCAATGCTATCCTTTCCTTTCGGGGGGGTCGGAGAAGCAGGGCTCATCCCTTCCCCCAGAGCAGTGAGGGGCCTGCGGGCAGCAGAGGCTGAGGGCCCGGCACTGCCGACCTGTGAGGTTGCTCAGGCCCTCCAGGCTGGTGGGGAGGTTGCTCTGGGTGCGCTGGGTGTTCCTGAGGTGCAGGGTCTGCAGGGCCGTCAGAGCTGGGAGCTGCCTGCAGGGAGAGGGGGTGGTCAGGCCAGGGGAAGGTGCAAGGGCACAGGACTGAGGGCCTAAGGGACAAGGTCAAGGACAGTTGTGGGGTGAGGTGGACAACACAGGGGACACAGCCCACACCAAACCCCAAATGGGAAGGGTCAGGGCTACTGGGAATCAGGGGCCAGGGCTGGGTTCTGGAGGGCGTGGCGGGCGCCGCTGACCGCAGCTGTGCGTGCTGCAGGGGGTTCCCGTTGAGCACGAGCGTCTGCAGGTGCACCAGGCGGCGCATCTGCGGGGGCAAGCTCTCCAGGCGGTTCTCGCTGAGGTCCAGGTACAGCAGGTCAGTGAGGTTGATGAAGAGCTGGTTGGGGATGGTGTCAATGCTGGGGCAGGAGGGAGGGAGAAGGGCAGTCAGGCAACCCATCAGCAGCGCATGCCCCCCTGGACCCACGTGCCCCCACTGTGCTGTGGCCCACCCCACGCACCTCCCGGCCTGACAGGCACCTGTTATGGCTGAGGTTCAGCACCAGCATGTTCTTGGCGTTCTCCAGCTCCCGAGGGCACTCCGTCAGCTGGTTGTAGCTTAAGTCCTGGGTAGGAGGGATAAGGTCAGGTCAGGGGTCAGGCTGGGGGATCAGGCGGGCACTGAGAGGGGAGCAGATGAGGGGGTTTCAGGGCCAAAGGGAGACAGCCAGACCCTGGCAGGAAGGGTGCCTAGGTTAAGGATCTGACTCCCTGAGGAACCTTGGGCAAGGCACTGACCACTCTAAGCCTCAGTTTTCCCATTTGTAAAAGGGGATAACAATGGCCTTAGGGACCATCATAGTGGGTGGGCAGCCACTGACCAGGACTGAGAGGTCATCCAGCTTGAAGATGTCGTCGGGTACTCCAGAATTCTTCAGGCTGTTGGCTCGAGCCACGATGGCCTGGGGATAAACCAGGAGAAGCAGAGATCAGGGAGGGCCGCCCCCAGGAAGTTCACTGGAGGCCAGGCCTGAGTGCCCCCCCGGCCTTGCACATAGTCCCTCCACCGGGCAGGGTCTTCCTATTCTCCCTATGAGCTCCTATTCACGCCTCAAAGCCCAGCTCAAATGGGCCCCAGAGCCCAGTTCTCAGGGAACCTTTTCTGATAGAATATCCCTCTTCTTCTCCTTTCCAGAGGGCAAGACAGGGCTGTAGCTCTGAGTCGGCTTCTAGAACAGGGAGGGGTTGGCCCAGAGAGACCAGTGTGGACTGAGTGAGTCTGTTTGTTCTCCCTTAGGACTGAAACCTTGTATTACAGACGTGCTGAGAGTTTGAGGAGGGGTCGGCGGGGAATGGTGCTGTGATTACAAGCAACAGCAGGGCCCGGGCTGTGGCCGCCTCTCCTTCACCCGTCTGTGCGGTACCTGGTGTTCACAGCAGTTCCCGCGGGAACCTCCCCGGAAAGTGGAAGGGACTTGTCTGAGGTCACGCGGGCAAGAAGTGGCAGAGCTGATTGGAACTCAAGCAGCCTGAGTCCTTACCATCTCGGGGTTTGGCTTTGGGTGGGAACGGCCTTTGCCGAGGCCCCAAAGGTCTGGCCGAGCCTGTGCTCTGGGCTACCGGAAGCTCCATGAAGAGGAGCAGTGTACGCAGGCCGCACTGACCACCTCCCCTTCTGCCAAACCCCCACCCCAGCTCTCCCGCTGCCTGGCTCCGTGACCCCTGGCAAATGTCCTCATCTGTGAACTTGGCAGAGGTCAGGATTATAAGGAAAACCCACACGGAATAGTGCTTAGCCACTACCAGTCGTTATTATTGTAGTCATTGCCCCAAATAGGTGGAATTTTGGATACTTTCTCTTTTTTACCCAGAGGCTACTTAACACAGGACATTATTATATTCTCTCCCCTTCAGGGTGGGCAGGGGTGATGGCCCAGCTTGGGGTCTGGCCCTGCCCTCACGCCCCTGGCTACACTCCAGTCCCCACTCCCAAGCTTGGTGGCCTCTGCAACACTCACCCGAAGAGATGGCAGGCTGGACAGCTCCCCGTGGAGCGTGGTCAGGTGGTTGTGGCTCACAGACAAGTGCTCCTGGGCCAGGACGAAGAGGCAGGGACTCAGTGGGGGGCTGGGGTGTCTATGGAGTCTCCACCTGCCACCATGACTCTGCACCATTCAGGGGTCCCTCGGCCACACGGGCCCAGTCCACCTCTACAGCCCGCTCCCGCACACACCCAGCATCTCCCTCTGCCAGCTCTGCTCATGCCTGTCAACACCGTTCTCTGTCATCTCCTCTGGACTGCTCTGTCCACCTGCCCCAGCCCCCACGGTACCCACCCTGCCCACTGACAGCTCCTTACCAGCTTCTGCAGGGCAGCCAACTCCTCTGGCAGGTAACAGAGGCCGGTGCGGTTCAGCTTCAGCCACCGAAGACTGGTCATGGCCTTGACATTCTCAGGGAAGTAGCCTCCCTGAGGGGCATTGATGGTGAGGCTGGTCTGGAGAGGAACGTCCCCGCTCTACCACCCTCTAGGGCCCCCAACTGCCCATGGAAACCTCTGGGAGCACAGACTGTGTGGCCCTGGACAAGGCACTCTGCTCTCTGTGCCTCAGTTCCTCACATAGAAGGGGGCTGGGAAAGGCCCTGGTGACAGGCGTTGTGAGGAATGAGTAATCGTTAGGATGGCTGTGGGCCTAAGATCGTCTCTTGCTGGAGGATCTGGATGGAACTGGCTAGTTCCAGGTGACATCTCCAGCACCCACCTGTGTGCTCAGCTTGGCTCAAATGCCTTCACCCAGCACTCCAGGCTCTGCCTGCACCACCGAGTGTGGGGGTGCCCCCTGAGCCTCTGCCTAGGTCAGTGATGGCGAACCTAGGACACGTGTGTCAGAGGTGACACGCAAACTCATTTTTTTGGTTGATTTTTCTTTGTTAAATGGCATTTAAATATATAAAATAAATATCAAAAATATAAGTCTTTGTTTTACTATGGTTGCAAATATCAAAAAATTTCTACATGTGACACGGCACCAGAGTTAAGTTAGGGTTTTTCAAAATGCTGACACGCCGAGTTCAAAAGGTTCGCCATCACTGGCCTAGGTCCTACCTGTGCCCTCACCTTGCCCTCAGCCTACAAGCCATTTGTGGCAAGATCCAAACCCCTAGTGCAAGGCCCCAGCTACCCCCTACACAGGCACTGCCTCATTCGCCATTCAGTCCCCAAATTCGAATGGCAGGGAGCCTGGGCAGCATATGCCTTCAGGGCCCTGGCTGGTGCCCCTTCCCCACACAGCACACTCCCAGCAGGACTCAGACTTCCAATCTGGGAAGGACACATGGAGCCCCCGGGTGAGGGGGTGGACATGGAGGTGGAGGAGAGTGGTGGTCACCTGTGCGTGGTCAGAGGTGTGTGCACATGATGGATCAATGCAGAAAGAGCCTGCCTCCTCCTCAGGCCTGGCCCGCAGTCTGGCTCCCCAACACTAAACAAACTCCAGCCGAGCCTGCCCACTCCCCTCCCTCCATCCTGGCTGACCCTCCTGTGCCAGGCCAGCTCGGCCCCCCATCCTGGCCCGCCCCCTCCGGTCACTGGCCCTGCCCACCGCATCCCGGACGCTCTACCAGCGCCTCACCCACCAAGTG
>NW_005362033.1:1604001-1604390 GCF_000412655.1 Myotis brandtii
CGGTTGTCGCCAGGAGCACACGGGGGCCGCCGGTGCAGCTCGGCACACAGCAGGCGCGCGATCGGTGCGCGTTATTGTCACCCCGCTCGCAGTCGACATTCCCTACATCACACCCTCCGCCGGCACAGCGGCCCCGGTAAATAAACGCCGAGTGAGCCACGGGCTGAGCACGATCCTTCTCGGGTGCAGGGGCCCGCGCGGAGCAGCGGAGGGGGTGGCCTCCCGAGTCACTGCTCCGCAGCCAAGAGATAAGAATAGCGCGGCCACCAGGCGGGCCTCTCGCAGAGGTGACCTCAGGGTCACCTGACAGCAGACCGCGCGGCCGCCCGGCCCCGGGAAAGAATGTGGGCCCAGAACGTCCACGGCGGAGGCTCGAATTACAGGCGCCC
>NW_005362033.1:1604705-1605001 GCF_000412655.1 Myotis brandtii
GGCCTCGCGGAGGAAGGAGGAGATGGCCTGGGGCCTCCAAGCTGGGGTTCGAATCCGGCCCCCACTTAGTCCCCGGGCCTCGTGCCCACTGTGAACCGGCCTGGACTGGGCCGAGGGGAGAGGACAGGCGGCGCCGGGGCTATTTTTAACCACCTGTCAGCCCTCCCCTTCCCGGGGTTGGAGGCTGCGGGATGGGCCTGCGGGACCCGCCAGGGTGGGCAGGCGGGGCTGGGGAACGCGCCTCGCAGGTGGCTAAGGGGACTCCTGGCTCCTTTGACCGACCCGGGCCCCAGGGC
>NW_005362033.1:1605626-1615497 GCF_000412655.1 Myotis brandtii
GCTCCCCTGCGTGTCCCCAGCCCGGGAGGCCCGGCCAGTCCTCTGGAGCCTGAGTGCAGTACCTTTTCCGCTGTCACACACCCACTGCCAGGCAGCCCGGGCCATCTCCCCGGCCCGTCCTTGACTTGGCAGCTCTGCCTTGGCGCTGCTCTGTCGAGATTTGGAGGTAACTGGCCGCACTGAGATCCCCTCCAGGGCAGGCTGTCGGCCCCAGGGCGTGGGTTTCACGGGCCTTGCTTCCTCCTGGGTGCCCGCCCTAGTTAACCAGCACAGGCGCTAGGGCCTGACCTCGGGGCCTCTGGGGGGCGAGATCCTGGGGGCTTTGCTGTCGTGGGTGCACGTGCTGACGACTCACTGGCCAGCAGCCTGTTTCTCTGTAAAACTGGGCGATAAGACCTTCCTTAGGGGTCTTTGGGGGTGTCAGGATCCTGGGGTCGGGGTGCTGGGCCCTTCTCTGACCTGCCTTAGGCGCTTTCTGTGTGAGCTCCTCTGTCCAGGGGTGGGGTAGGTTGTTTGCAGGTTTGGGGAAGGGGGCTCAGGTAGCCCCCCTTCTCCTCACAAGAAACCCTGTGAGTGGCCGCTTTCTGTTGAAACTCTCAGGAACCCCCTTGTGGGCTTGAGCCAGCGACCCCAGGAGGATGGCAACGGGAGTGCCCACCCACGCCTGCCCCGTCTGCCTGGCTGCCCCATACTCAGTGGTCCCTGCACCCTGGCTCTCTTATAGGCAGACATGGCAGAGTTCTTCCAGAAACGGGGGAAGCGGCATGACGACGACATGCTGGGCAGTGCTGTGAACTTCCTCCTGGCCAATGCCCGCCTGGTGCTGGGTGTGGGCGGGGCTGCCGTGCTGGGTATTGCCACCCTGGCTGTGAAGCGGGTAAGGCCATGGTGGACCAGTGACACCCGGGGCTCCCAGAGGAGGATCACAGGGCTGGGGCCTGCAGCGGGGCCCTGGGAGGGGGCTGGGGACTGCCCACGGCTGGCATCTGCTTCTCTACCCAGCAAGCTTGTTGGCTTTGCCCTGGGCTGTGCTGTGCTGCCCAGGCTTCAGGGGCGCTGACCTGTGCACTCTTCCTGCAGCTCATTGACAGGGCTGCCAGCTCGCAGGACGAGGATGACGCCAAGGCAGACGCCACGAGCCTGGAGGACAGCTGGAAGGAACTGAGCCTGCTCAAGGCCACACCACGCCCACAGCCCCGGCCCTCACTTGCTGCCCCCAGCCAGCCTGTGCTGCTCCCAGTCCCCTCACTTTTTGCCCCAGGTGAATGGCACCCCTTCCCCTCTAACCTGGTGGGTCCCCCTTTGGTGGTCACACTCAGGAGATGCAGCCCAGGCTCTGCCACTGACCGACTGTGCCCTGTGCAAGCCCCTCTCCCTCCAGGGGTGTGGGCTCCCTGCATGTTCCATGGTGTGTTTTTCTGCCCTTCGGTCAACCACTAGGACATGTGGACTTTGGGGGTGATATCGCAGTAGGGCAGTAGCCTTCTGATATGGGGGCCTCAGGTCAGGAGACCAAGGTCCAGGACCGCACTGCACTCTGCATGAGCTGTTTTGGCCCCAAAGAGTTGGGGAGCTGGGGCAGTGAGAGCTTGTCATCAAAGTAGTCCTTCTGCGTGAGGACCTGAGCGGGTGCTCCTCTCAGCTGGTTCTCCTACAGGTGAGGGGGATGAGGCCCGGGGCCAGGACACACCTGGTAGCCTGGGGGAGGTTTCGTGGCTCGTCACAGGGCCTTCTGACATGTTCCCTGGCCCTTTCACTCTGCAGAGGGGCCTGCAGGTGCTGACCCTCAGTCGTCTCCTCAGCTTGCCTCCCCAGGACTCTTGTGCCTGACATTCCAGGAGAAGCTGTTGGCGTTCGAGCGAGACCACGTGAGCATCCCAGTGTCCCACGTGGCTCTGGCCAAACAGTTGGCTGGCGACATTGCCCTAGAGCTGCAGGCCTACTTGCGGAGCAAGTTCTCAGAACTGCCCTTTGGGGTGCTTGTGCCCGGGGGGCCGCTTTATGATGGCTTGCAGGCAGGGGCTGCTGATGACGTGCGTCTCCTGGTACCTCTGGTGCTGGAGCCCGGTCTGTGGAGCCTGGTACCTGGCATGGACACTGTGGCCAGGGACCCTCGCTGCTGGGCTGTGCGTAGGACTCAGCTTGAATTCTGTCCCCGCGGAAGCAGCCCCTGGGACCGCTTCCTGGTGGGTGGCTACCTCTCTTCCCGTGTCCTGCTGGAGCTGTTTCGCAAGGTACTGGCCGCCTCCATCAACTGGCCAGTCATTGGCAGCCTCCTCGGGTGCTTGATCTGGCCCAGCGTGGCTTCGGAGGAGCTGCTGCTTGAGGTGCAGCATGAGCGCCTGGAGCTCACTGTTGCTGTGCTCCTGGCCATCACTGGCACCAGCGCTGAAGACCGGCTCCTGGTGGCCTGGCCCCTGGAGGGGCCGGCTGGGAACCTCTGGCTGCAGGATCTGTACCCGGCGGAGGCTGCCAGGCTGCGAGCTCTGGATGGCTGTGAGGTGGGGACCCGCCGCCGGCTGCTGCTGCTACTGTGTCGTGTCTGCCGCGGCCATCCGGCCCTGAGGCAGCTGAGCCGGGGCCACCTGACCCAGGTGGTTCTACGTCTGGGAGAGGAGGAGGCGGACTGGGCCGAGGAGGCCTTGGGGGAGCGCTTTCTGCAGGCTGTGGAGCTGCTCATCTGCAGCCTGGAGCGGGCCAGCCTGCCCTGCCATTTCAACCCCGGTGTGAATCTCTTTGCCGGCCTGTGCCAGGAGGAGATCGACAGCCTTGGCTACGTGCTGTACCTCGGCCTCCAGGCCCCCGAGGGGCTGCTGTAGATGGGGCAGGGCAGGCTGCGTGTGTTCTGATGCTGGTGAGCTGCACGCTTCTCCCAGGGATCTGGAGAGCATCCTTTCTCTTGCTTTCAGCCAGGATAAAAAAAGGGTGCGTTGGCTAAGGCCAGGGGGTTAGCATGTGCATAGGCAGCCATCACTGGGACCCTCTGAGCTCAGAGCGCTTGGGCTGCACTGCCTCTCAGGCAGCCTGGAATGCCAGCCACTCACACCCACTCCCTTAGTCCTCTGGGCCGACCCCAGGACCTTGGGCCTGGTCCATCATCACCAGCAGAGGATCCCCTGACAGCAGATGGCGCTGCTGTGCTAGGCAGGGGCTAAGGCCAGCTCTGTCATTCTGTTGAGGGTGAGTTGGTGCTTTCCTTGGGTGCCAGCTCCCTGCATCTCTAGGGTCTGGTGCAGGATGGTAAATACCAGGTGTGTGTTCATCCTCCATGGGCCAGAGTCCCCTGGCACCCGTGGAATGGAACGCAGCTCTTTGGCTGATGTAGTTTCCTGATGTCGTCTGTGGTCTAGTTTGCTTGTTGAACTCTCCTCCAGCCGCGAGTGGGGGCTCAGCCTGGGGTGCTGCCCACCTCACACCTGTGAAGGCCCTTTCCCCTCCATCTGGCGAGTTTTCTCTTTGGCAGTTGGAGGGCCCTGCGAGAGCCCCTGCCCCACGGGGGAGCCAGGGCTCTGTGCTGCCTGCCTTGCCCAGAGCCAAGAGTGTCTCGCTAGCTGCTACTGGGCCCAGCCAGAGAGCAGAGGCCGGGCCCTCCGGGGGAGGCCTGCAGTGCCGGTTGGCCTGGGCAGTGCCACACGGACAGCTCAGCTGACTCCTGCGTTCTCCCTGCAGCCTGGCGGAAGTCAGGGATAGGAAAGGGAGGGCCTACCTCCCCTTCCCTGTGGTCCTCCTACCTTGGGTATCCTTCTTGCTGAAGCCGAGCTATGCCTCAAAGAATGTAAACAAGAATAAAAGAGAAAACAAGCCTTCGTGTGACTCATGCTGTCTCATAAGCAGCTGTTTGGAGTTCTGGAAGCTGGGCCAGAGGGGCTGGGAATGGACCTGGAGGGGTGATATGGAGGGAGGTGACAAGGTTGCTGTGTGATGCCTTGCTTTTGTAATGGGAACCAACAGGGTTTTGTTTCTTCCCAAAGCCTGAATTTTTTATTCAAAGCCCCTGTGCTTTCGGGATTGTGCCAGGCTCTGGGCTAATGCTCCCACCAGCACTTCCTCCAGCTGCAGCTGCCTCTCGCCAGGAGTGACAGAGAATGCGACTTCTCTACCTTCCTGTCCAGACGGGGAGCGAGTGCGTCAGGGTCCCCATTGCTGGGGGTTGCTTCCCGTGTCAGCAGATGACAGACGAGGCCCTGTGTCCTTAGGGTGTGGCCACCACAGCTGTGCTTCTCCCCTCCTCTCCGCATCCCAGTGTACTTCCTAGGGTAGTCACCCAAGGGCTGCCACAGGGGACAGGATCCTGGGCTGCCTCTGGAGGTTATGATGGCTGCACTCAGGCTATGGCAAGGGTCAAAGGTCAAGAGGCTGGCTTAGCTGAGGGCCATTCAGATAACTTGTCTCAGGAGCTGGTGCAAAGAGAGCCTTAAGCAGCTGTAATGGCAGCCGAGGGGTGGCCAGGGAACAGGCTGGAGGCAGAGGCTGTGTGTTGGGATTCTCATCATAACACCTATGTCCTAGGGTGGCTGCAAGGAGCCTGGCACAAAATGAAGTGCTTCCCCAAACCAGAGACTGCTGGGCCTTGGTGCCTCGCTCACAGAGCCCAAGCACATGGGTGCCTCCGCCACCAGGCTGCCTTTGACCATGGCGGGCTCCTAGGACAACTGGTGTCCTGCTGAGGGCTGGCCTGGGTGTGTGGTCCCCTCTGGGGAGGCCTCCTGCTTGAGGTAGCTCTGAATTAACCCTCACACACCGTGATTTCAGTAAGACGGGTGAATTAAAAGAGAAATGAGGTGTTTGTGGTTACATCACCAATACACGGTTAACATCTGGGACTTGAGTTTCTAGCCGAGAACTGGAAACAAATCACCATTTTGCTAGAAGCCTTTGCAGGAGCTTGTGTCTGGCAGGCTCAGTCCTGGTCTGTGCCAGCAGCAGGGATTGTTGCTACCGTTGCACAGATTCCTTTGATGCAAGGACAATTCCAGCTCTGCGCCAGGTGCGTCTCAGTCTGAACGTCGTGTACTCAGATCTCCAGCTGTGGTGGGCAGCCTGGCAGTCCGTGTCCTGGCCTGGTTTAGCGTTACCCAGGGCCGAGGCCCGCACCTGCTCAGAATGAAAGTCATGGAAATGGCCAACAGGAGCTCACGGATTTAAAATGTTACCTCGTAACTCAGGGATAATCTTCCTGCATGGGAAACATTTCCTTGTACTTCACTCCTGAGAATGTCTCCTCAGAAACACTTAGCTGCTAAGAACAGCAACAGAACACTTAGCCGCACAACACCCTATCTGCTGGAGCAGTGGTTCTCAACCTTCTGGCCCTTTAAATACAGTTCCTCATTTTGGGACCCAACCATAAAATTATTTTGGTTGCTACTTCATAACTGTAATGTTGCTACTGTTATGAATTGTAATGTAAATATCTGATATGCAGGATGGTCTTAGGCGACCCCTGTGAAAGGGTCGTTCGACCGCCAAAGGGGTCGCGACCCACAGGTTGAGAACCACTGTGCTGGAGGAACAGCCATCCTCGAGGTGACCTGCCCAGTTGTTTCGGCCGTAAGCCCTGAAGGTCTGTGCGCACATGGGCTTCCTCATTAGGAGATTCCTGGGCATGGAAAGCATTCAAACTTGTTCAGATCCTGACGGATCTTAATTTTTAAAAATGTATTTTTATTGATTTCAAGAGGAAGGGAGAGAGGGATATAAACATCAGTGATGAGAGAGAATCATGGATCAGCTGCCTCCGGCACGTCCCCTACTGGGAATAGAGCCTGAAACCCAGGCATGTGCCCGGACGGGGAATAGAATTGTGACCTCCTGTCTCATGGGTTGACGCTGAACCACTGAGCCACACTGGCTGGGCAGATCCTGAAGGATCTTGCCAAACTGCATTCTGAAAGGACTTCAGTCAGCAGCCCAGAAAACCACCCCAACGCCCTGAGCTGTGCCTGGCCAGAGCGGGGCAGACAGGGAAAGTGGCTGCTTCCGTAGACAGAAGCGTGCGACCGACCGCTACACCAGCATCAACCTTCACTCCACGTCCCACATCCTCCTCTCCTTTCGTGAGATCTTACTTGGAGTGGAAAACGGAAGTGCGATTCCTATTCCCACCACCGATGCCTGTGTCCGTGGCTCCCATCTTCCTGGTCTGCGCTGAGGAAAAATGAAGCCAATTCAGTGGCAGCTCAGGAACCCCTGGTTCAAAGACCTTAGCAGGCTCGAATGTACCTCCAGCACAACTGCCTCTGAGCTAGCGTGCAAGCCACACCAGGAAAGCACTTCCTGCCTTTGAGACCTCAGCACTTAGCTGGCTGTGAGGCCAGGCTTGGAGCCTGGGGGAGCAGACACTGAGCCTGCAGTGGCTCTAGAGCAGGTATTAGCTCCTCCAAGTATGGAAAGGGCACTATGCCCAGGGTCAGGGGGTTAGGGTCAGGCACACCCCAAAGCCCATAATCTAGGGCTACTGCTCCACTTTTGCCCTGTTCTAAAACAAGGGGCTTCAACCTGGTACATGACACATTTGCATTTTTCAAAAATATATATATACACACACACACACACACACTAGTGTCCTGGTGCACAGATTTGTGCACATTGAAAAGAAATTAGAAGAAATATTTTAATATCGCTATTCGCCCTTTCTCTATAATAGAAGTGTCAACCAAATTCACAATCGACAAGGACAGATCGAAACACATGCCTGTGATTGGTGTCAGCGAGAGCTTTATATGTATCACACATGCGCGAGTCAACTTGGCCTTTTATAGATATAGAATAAACTTGTTTAATTAGACCTGCTTTCTGATTTAGCTAAACTTTTCCAGCCCAGTGAAGCACCCCAACTTCTCTTTCAGGTAATTGTCAGCAACACAGCAGTAAATATCAACACGAAGCAGATTATTATTGTAGATCACGCAGGGAGAATAAAGGGTAAAATAATGTAACTGCAGCAGTGTTTGACTATATTCTGCAGTGAGAAAACCTGAAGTCATTTTCAAGGTCCACCATTTCTTATGTTTTTTCAGTTGGGTCAAGTTTCTAAGCTTTCTAAATCTCCGTTTCCGGCTAATGAAAAGAAAATAGGATTCCCTCGAGTCTCCTGTCTACCTACTCCAGGACTTCTGTGAGGATCAAATGAGATGAGGCACGGGAAAATGCTTCACAGACATTTGGTTAAAGTGTAAAATGTTTGCACCTGGCTATAAAGCAAGTCGTGTTCCTGGGCTGAAGAAACTCCAAGAAGGCTAGTGGTTAGGGAGAGGAAGCCGGGCATTGCTACGTGATGTCATTACCCCTGCATTGAGCGTCTGCCCCTTGGTGGTCAGTGAGCATCATAGCTACCAACCAGACAGACACAGCCTTTTATATATATATAGATTTTAAAAATATACTAGTATTTTTGTTGATTTCCGAGAGGAAGAGAGAGGGAGAGGTAGAAACATCTATGATGAGAGAGAATCATTGATCGGCTGCCTCCTGCACACCTCCTACTGGGGATCGAGCCCACAACCCAGGCATGTGCCCTTGACTGGAATTGAACCTGGGACCCTTCAGTGCATAGGCTGACACTCTATCCACTGAGCCAAACCAGCTTGAGCAAAAAATATACTTATTTTCTAATCAGAAAATTAAGTTTTTTAAAACCCCAGTAACATCACAAATTGGTTGCACTTAATTCAATGAGGAAGCTAAGGGTGTAGTGTATTCCAAACGGCACTGAGGACGGTGTTTTGGGTCACCTCTGCAGTGCTGCCAATTTCCTGAGATAACAGTATGGTTGGCCGGGGCCTCACGCAACAGGAAGGCCAGAATCTCAGACTCTTTCACTTGTGTGCTTTCAAACGAACCTCTCCAGGCGGCCCCCAGTGCCACCTCCGTGTGAACATGGGTAGTCTGAGGCAGGCATGGAGTGCACACATCTGTCCCTAGCAGGGACAGCCAATGGGAGGACGTGACTACCCTGGCATGCTCGTTGACCCCATGCCGCCCCTGTATTCCAGTCAGAGGTCCTTGGTCCCGAACAGCTGAAGTTCTGGGCTGCAACAGCCCTGGAAGGAAAGGCAGCTTCGAATTCACCCCAAAGGGTAGCAGACCTCCCAGTGCCCGAGCTGTTGCTGAAGCGAGTGCAGTGCTCAGAGAATGTCCGGCTGCCAGAGCTTATATTTTTAGCTTCCAGCTGCTCCAAGAGCAATGAGCATCTGAGACAGGCTCCCTTAACCAGCAGCAGCTGTGCAGTGCGGCCACTCTCGCTAGTTCTCAGACTGGGGCAAGAAGGGGTGCCACGGGGACGTGCAAGAGGCATCAGCCAGAGCGCCCCTTCTCTGCGGGCAGCGGTGGCTCTGTGGCGTGAACAGTGCCTTCTCTGAGGGTAGCATGCAGGCGGAGACGGTTTCAGTCCTCTTCGCTGCTCAGAGGGGAAGAGCCTGTGTCCCTTGCAGTGGAGCTGGAGGCTGAGAAACGGCGCAATTAGGTGGCCTAGTTCCTAGTTGCGGCTCGTGGCTGGGGCTTAGTAAGTGGGGGTCATTTTATCCTGTCCTGCTTGTGCAAGCTGTAAATGGGGTTCAAACCTGTCAGTCAGAGGAAGGATCCACTTCCCAGTGTGCTGAATGCTGCTAGCCTGAGCCAAGAGACATGAGAAACTCCCTCACAGGCTTTTATTTTTATTTTTTTCCCTCACAGGCTTTTATTTGTGAAGTTCTCACTGCAGTCAGGCCTGGATCCCCCACCAAAGCACCCCCAGTTGGCACCAAGTGTTACAGACGAGGCCACTCAGGCTCAGTGGTGAGGGCACACCACTGAGTCAGTGGGGCGCCAGGACCTGAGCTGGGTTTGTCCTGGCACAGCCCAATCCAGCAGTTCTTGGTCTTGGCACACATAGGTGTCACCTGTAGAAAGAGTAAAACCCACAAATGCATCTAGTATCCTGAGTCTGTAAAGAACTACAACTCAACAACAAAAAGACAAACAACCCAATTGAACAAAATGGACAAAAGACTTGAGTAGATAATTGTCCAAAGATATGCAAATAGCCACAAGCACATGAAAAGATGTCCAACATCAGTGGTCATTTTGAAAAGGCAAATCAAAACCACAGTGAGCTATCACTTCACACACACTAGGGTGGCCAGAATTTTAAAAAATGGTAAATAAGTATTGGTAAGAATGTAGAGAAATAGGACCCTCGTGCATTGGTCATGAGAATGTAAAATGGTATATGGCTGCTATGGAAAACCATTTGTTGATTAAACAGAATTACCTATGACCCAGTAACTTCACCCCTACATATATACCCTAAAGAATTAAAGACAGGTGTTCAAATACTTATACTTGAATGTTTATAGCAGCACTATTCACACTAGCCAAAGGCAATTAATAACCCAAATGTCCATCAGCTGATTAATGGATGAACATAATGTAGTACATCCACACAATGGAATATCATCTATACCAGTGGTCGGCAAAGTCATTAGTCAACAGAGCCAAATATCAACAGTACTTCTTCAAAATAGACTCGCCCAGGCCGAAAACCAACTTCTGCACATGGGCCACGAAGTTTCAATTGCACTGTACACATGCCCGCACGTGGTATTTTGTGGAAGAGCCACACTCAAGGGGCCAAAGAGCCGCATGTGGCTCATGAGCCATAGTTTGCCGACCACGGATCTATACTAATAAAATGGTAATATGCTAATTAGATGGGGAGACCTTCTGGACATCCTTCCAGACAAAGCCATAGTGGCAGGGCCAAGGCAGAGG
This sequence comes from Myotis brandtii, assembly GCF_000412655.1. Lineage (NCBI taxonomy): Eukaryota > Metazoa > Chordata > Mammalia > Chiroptera > Vespertilionidae > Myotis > Myotis brandtii. The sequence goes on from NW_005362033.1 coordinate 1,615,377, forward strand.
CAGTTAGGGGCGATCAGGCCAGGAGGGGAGGGCAGTTGGGGGCGAGCAGGCTGGCGGGGGGGCAGTTGGGGGTGATCAGGCTGGCAGAGGGGGCAGTTGGGGGCAAGCAGGCCAGCAGGCA
>NW_005362033.1:1617908-1629135 GCF_000412655.1 Myotis brandtii
TATGATAAAAGGAGTTGTGTTTTTCTAACTCCATCTGGATAAAGAAAACAAGTGTCTGTTGACTTCTGATCTTATTCTCAGAGCTGCCAGTTAATCCCTCTGGATGCATCATATCCAACTTCCAAAGGATCCGAGGGGCAGGATCAACCTTCATTCCATAGTTGAGGAAACTGACCAATAAACACATGTGTCTCATGCCTCAGTGTTAACTCCCACAGAAATCTCCGGGTAATGACTCAGATTCTATATCTAAGGGTATATTTTCTTCTGTTTTCATGTTTAATTCAGCCCCAGGAATCAAATAATACAGTAAAGAATAAAATGAGTTCAGAGGGCTCAGCATTGTATTCCCAGGGCCTTTGGTCCCACACAAACCGCAGAGCTCAGTTATCCTGAGATGAAAGGAAAGAGAAACGTGAAAGGTTTCCCAGCTCAGTCACAGAGACTCTCATAACCACATATTAAGGACACGGCATTAACTTAGGGATGGAAAGGACACAAATGAATAGAAGATGGAGCCATTTGGAGTGAGCAGGCCAGCAGGGGGGAAGTTGGGGGCAAGCAGGCTGGCAGGCAGAGTGGTTAGGGGCAATCAGGCAGGCAGGCAGGTGAGTGGTTAGGAGCCAGCAGTCCCAGATCGTGAGAGGGATGTCCGGCTGCCAGTTTAGGCCTGATCCCTGTAAACCGGCAGTAGGACTTCCTTCCAGGGGTCCCAGATTGGAGAGGGTGCAGGCTGGGCTGAGGGACACCCCCACCACCGAGTGCACAAATTTTTGTGCACTGGGCCACTAGTCTATATATATAAAACCCTAACATGCAAATAGACTGATAGGCGGAACAACTGAACCGGTTGCTATGATGTGCGCTGACCACCAGGGGGCGTGCACGGAACATGGAGGGCATTGGCTGCAGTGGGATGGTGGAGCAGATGAGCAGGGGCGCCAGTCACTGTCATGGGGGCAAACCTCTGGTGGTTACTGAAAATTCTTTGCTCCTATGTGCTGCGGTCCCGCCCGGGCTCACACCCGCTGCCCGTGCCCAGCGACGCCCCGATCGCTCGGTACTGTCAGTGGGTGTGAGCGGCTGCTGCCGGCCTCAATCGCCCCTCAGGGCTTCTCCACCTCCCCCTGCTCCTCCCCTTTGTACCCACTGCCCCTGCTTGCACCCACAGCCGGCGCTGAGCTGCCGCTTGCACCCACTGCTGGCGCCTGGCGCTGGTCCCGATCGCTCAGTGCCATCAGTGGTGTGAATGGCAGCTGCCGGCCCCGATTGGCCCTGAGGGCTTCTCCTCCTCCACCTGCTCCTGAGGGGCGACTGGGGAGCAGTGGCTGCTTGCACCCGCTGAAGACGCCGCCCCGCTTGCACCTGCTGCTGGCGCCGGCCCCATCAGTGCGTGGGAGCAGTGGGAGCGGTGGTGGGAGCAGGGCTGCTGGCAGAGAGGGAACAGGGGTTGGGCGACCAGGGAGGATGAGTCGAGACCTGCCCCTGTGCCCACCGCAGTTCCTTTCAAGGTGCACTGGGCCCCTAGTTCAGTCATAAAAAAAGGAATGAAGGACCAACATGCTTATATGTAGATGAACCTTACAAGGCACAGAAGGTCACATTCTGTATGACTCCATTTAGTTTATTTTAAGAGAGGAAGGAAGAGGGAGAAATAGAAACATGAGAATCACTGATGGGCTGCCTCCTGCACGTCCCACACTGGGGATCAAGCCTGCAACCCAGGCATGTGCCCTGACTAGAAATCAAACTGGTGACCTTCTGGTTCATGGGTCAACACAACCACTGGGACACACTGGCTGGCACGTATGATTCCATTTATATGAAATGTTCAGAATAGGTAGAACCAGAGGCAGAATATGGACTGGTGGTTTCTGGGGCTGGGGGAGCCCAAAACCTCACAGATGCAGGGCCATGACCCATACCACTGATGAGGTGCTCCAGGAGCAATTCCAAACGTTGTCCACCTGCCACCCAGCCCGCGCAGGGCCAGGCGTCCCAAGACCTAAGGAGTGTTCATTTGTTCAGCACTAGTGACGTGACTGGGCAGCCCACACCCACTCTGCTTACCTTCTAACCCTCACAACAAAGCCAGTATGTTGAGTGCTGTTCACAAGCGGCAGTAAGGAAGGTGGCAGCCTTTGGAGGTGTGGGAGACAGATTCTGAATCGTGCACCCGCTACCTTCTCTGCAGGACAAGCTGCGAGAAGTTGGGCTTCCGCTTACCATGTGGACAGGGGGAAAGGGCATCGGCTGGAGGGAGACCATGAGGGCCAGAGGCTGGCAAGAGTCCCCTGGGCACTGGCTGGTATCTACACCCACTGCTCCTGCCACCGTTCCCCAGACTCCGCACCTGACCCACCGGAGTGAAGGGGTGAAACTCTTTATTAAGGCACATGAACAGGTGTGTCCTGGCCACAGGCTTCTAGATAAAGGGGAGTAAGTCTTCTGTAGACACAATTTTAGAGCAAGAGCCACTTGGCTGCATTACGCCTCCTTCTCAGGATGTCCGTGGAGAAGTCCCTCCTGCCCCGGAGGCCACAGCTGCTGCCGCAGCGCGAACAGGGCCTCTGAGGGGATCCCAGCAGCTCCTGCGCCTCAGCAGTGGCGTGGTCACTCGGAGCCCAGGCACAGGGTGGCCTTCTTGAGGAGCAGTCTGACCTGGACTCCTTAACACAGGCCGGCCAGACGCAGCCCCTCCCCACACTCCCAGGGGTGAAGGGCCGCTTGGTCCTAGGAAGACAGCTCCTCCTGGAGACAAGGGATGAGTAGAAGCAGCGCCCTGTCACCCTCCTCTGCCCTGAGGACAGAAGGGGCGGGTGTGTCCAGGCTGGTGGCAAAGGCTGCATTTCCGCGGTTTCTTGGCCGTGGACCCCGGGTCTGAGGAGCTGGCCCGCGCTCTCTTGCTCGTGGACTGGGGCCCGCGGGTGTTCCCGCCACCTCCTGGCCAGGGCACGGCTCCAGAAGCCCCTGTGGGAGGAGCAGGGAAAGTCACACTGACTTGGAAGGAAATACAGATTCCTTTCCATACTCACCGCCCCCCAGGCCAGGCCCCCTGCTCTGCACCAGCACACAGCACCCTGCCCAGGCCCTGAGCTCCTGAAGGCGGGCCCATGCGGTGCTGGAAACGAGAGCGCTGCCCCTTTTTACCAAAGTGGGAACCCAAGCAAGAGGCTGGCCGGAGGTCAGGAGCGAGGCAGCAAAGACAAGAGGGCCTGTGACCAACCACCTGTTCCCCACCTTCCACCAAGAAACCCGCGCTCTGGATCCTGCCAGTCCTTCCCCAGCCTTAGTGCCGCCCGCCTGCTCAGCCAGGTAGCGGGGTCGGCGGGCCTGGAGGGCAGGCCTGCTTCCTGTCAATTGGAGGAGTGGCTCTGCAGGTCTGAACCACCCTCCACTCAAACGCGAGTCCGTCACAGCAAGGCCCCTCTGGCTCTGGCAGCCAGCCCTGCACTTAAAAACATTTTATTCATTTTTAGAGAGAGGAAGGGAGAGGGATAGAGAGACAGTAACATCAATGGTGAGAGAGGAACATCATTGATTGGCTGCCTCCTGCAGGCCCCCCACTGGGGATCAAGTCCACAACCTGGGCATATGCCCGGACCAGGAACCAAATTGGTGACCTCTTGGTTAATGGGTCGACATTCAACTGCCGAGCCACACCAGCCGGCCCAGCCCCATACTTTTACTGAGCCTTCTGGGTCAAGCATGTCAAACTCGTGGCCCGTGGGCCTCATGTGGCCCACAACGAATATTTTTGTGGCCCAGCCAATATAATGGTGTGAGCAGTTATTTACAATTATGAAAGGAAACGAGTCGCCTGTCAGATCCAGAATTACTGACATTCACCGTGGGTCAGTTTTGAAAGTGATCACTGTGAACAAGATTTCCCCCGAAGTAGGAAAGATAGCAGAGAAGAGATGCCAAGTGCCAGGAAGAAAACATGAATTTTATCATTGCTCTCGTGCTTTTTTTTATACTAGACTTTTCTAAATAAACCTACATTTCTATGAGGATTGAACCTTTTGTTCTTTTTGCGGCCACATACACTTACACCTTGTTTATGGGCCTGTGTTAGCCCTGGAGTTTGCCCTGCTTGCTCTGGGTTCCTCCTGTAGGTGCAGAGCTGGTGACATGTTAGCCACAGCCCGAGATTAAACTCCTTCAGGAGCTCTGATGGAGACAGACAGGTGCCCATCTTATTGAGGAAACCGAGGCTGAGCCAGGTCCTGTGTTCCAGGTCAGACCGCTGGGCTGTGGAACCAGCGCGTGACAAGCTCCCACTAGGCCTGTTGTCATTCTCAGAGACACGCTCTGCTGCGCACGAGAGCGGGCAGGCCACTTCTCAGTGCCTTCAGACGCACCAGCTCCTGGGCCCCATGGCCAGGCTCCCGTCTCACACACCCATTTGGGTGCCACACTCAAGCTGTGTCTAACCTTGGGCTAGTTTCTTCATCTGAATAAATGAGTGATTTTTTGGGTAATGACTTTGCAGGGTTTGCAAAGGCTACAGGCACATGGGGTTGGGATTAGACCGACCTACTTTCAAGTCTGTTGCTGTGTGACCCTGAGCAAAGCTGCTTCGTTTGTGGTCAAAGTCACTTCATGTGTGTAACTGTGAGGGCAGGCTTACCTGGTGAAGGTGGAGGATGCGGACGTACACAGGTGACTTAGCGTGGTGCCGGCAGACAGCACGCTACTAGACTCCTGGCAGGCACCCTTTGGTTTGGGACGCAGATGAGGAGCAAGCCAACCTCTTGCTCCCATCACACAGCTGAGGTCTCTGAGCAGGACCTCCCCCCTGGCCAGGGCACGGCTCCAGAAGCCCCTGGCGCCACGTTCTCGTCCACCCACTGAAAGAAGCCGCACTGCTGCGCTCTCGGCTTGGCACACGTGTGGAACTGGCGGCCCTTGTTGGGCCCGTCCTTCTGCACCGTCCGTGTGACAGCGGCCTGACTACAGAGGCAGGACGTGCCACCACCAGAGTCATCCCCAGGGCCACCAACCCCACCGGGGCGGTTCCCTGAGCCAGGGGGGCGTCCCAGCGAGCCGCCGGGGGGTCTCGGTGCAGAAGAGGGAGGGTCCGGGCGGCTGCCGCTGGCCCACAGGAAGAAGCTGCAGCTGCCGGCAGGGCACTTGTAGAACTGCCGGCCCTGGTTGGGGCCCTCCTTCCGGACGGTGAGCAGCACGGCCTCTTGGCCACAGTTGCAGACCACAGAGTCGTTTTCACCAGCAGCAGTGGCTGGTGGTAGATTCCGGGCCAGAGCCTTCAAGGGCCTGGGCTGCCTGGTGTCAGGGGGCAGGGGGTGGCTGTGCTGGCTGCTGTCCATTCGGTTCAGGGACTGGCTAGCCTGCAGGTAGCCAGAGGGCTGGCTGGCTGGCGGGCAAGCTCTGGGGGGGCCCTGTGAAAACCTCAGGTTCAAGATCTCCCTCAGGGTCTCATCACATCCGCCGATGCAGCCAACGAACTCCAGAGGCATGGTCGGGGGAAGGCTACCACGCTTACACTTTAGCTTCAACCTAATGGGGCCAGAAGGTAAGAAACACATTTACACCAGGTGCAGCGTCTTCTCCTTGGTCCCCGAGGGCTGGGCCTGCCTGAGGTCTCCCCCTGGCATCCTCATAACGCACCAGCCAACCACCAGCCCCTCCGGTCTTCACACGAGTGCAGAGGGGGAGGCAGGTGGGACCACAACACAGAGGCCTCTGCAAGGCCAGCCCGCACCAGCGGCCCTCCAAGTGTGCGCCAGCGGCCTCTGCATTTTCCTGGGCCCTTTCAAGGTGAGGCCAAAAATATTTTGCAACAATGCCAAGTCTGCTGTGCTCTTATTCTTCCCTGTATGTGCAGTAGGGTTTTTCAGAGGCTACAACACATGCAATGAACCCAGCAGACCAACTGTGGGAGCAGGCATGAGAGTCCAATTGTCTCCTTTAAGCCAGACATCAGACTTGCAAAAATGGAAAACCATGCATTCTTATTTTTTTGCTTTGGAAAATAGGCATTTTAGCTTAAAAACATGTTATTTATGTTAGTGTGCAATGCATGTTATAAACAGATTAATAAGCTCAATTTTAGAAGATGTCTACACTTTAATTTGGTAAATATTGATAAACATACCCACAACAAAAGCTCTTTGGATCCCTCAATGATTTTTACAAATGTAAGGGGTCGTGTGACCAGGTGCGAGGACCAGCCCTAGTGAGAACTCTGGGCCTTGGGGAAGAGCGTGGGAACGATATGCAATGCACGCATACTCGGGCGATCTAGCAGCAGGCCACGGGGCCTTCATGGTTCTTCCTCTTGAGATGGCCCAGGAACCTGGCCCCCACACCTACAAGGGCATCAGCGGGACCTACCCCAATGGAGACCTGCTGGCCTGGCGCCGCGAGCACAGCGAACGCCCTCCGAGGGCCTAGGAGTGAAAGGCCCTGAACGTGCCCCACCTCCTCTGATGCTGACTCAGGCGCTTAGCTCACCTGTGAACAGGGTGTGGCTGACACACTGGACACACACTCTCATCCCTGCACGCCTCCAGCACAAAGTCAGGGAGCCACATAACTGATCGACATTCCGGGAAGCCCGTGCAGCTGAGGTAGAACCTGGGGGGCACAGGGACCAGGGTCAGGCAGAAACGGGAACTGGGGGAACCAGTCCCAGGCTGTCACCCATCTGGTAAGAAAATTTTTTTCTTCCTTTTTTTTTCAGAATATTAGAGTTTATTCAAAGTCCAGTATAGATTGGCCAAGCTGCCTTCTACAACATGAACAGAAAGCCTGTGAAGAGACAGAGTTGTTATAAAATAGCTTAAGCCCTGAATGGTGTGGCTCGTTGGTTGGGCATTATATTGTGCACTGGAAGGTCACCGGTTCAATTCCCAGTCAGGGCACATGCCCAGGTTGCAGGATCAATTCCTAGTTGGGGGTGTGCAGGAGGCAGCCCATCGAAATTTCTCTCTCTTTACCCCTCCCTTCCTCTCTCTCTAAAATCAATTAAAAAATATATTTAAAAAAATAGCTTTAATTCAGTTCTCTCCACATTACAAGGTGCCAGGCGGGCAGTGGGATGTGCCATGCACCACATTATAGTTCTGAGCCCGTCAGTACTGGAATCAAAACATACACCCGTGTCACCCTGTAAGGTGCACTTGCTGCCCCTCATGTCTTACACCCTTGTCCCCACCCCACATGGACACCAGGGACCCAGGTCCCGAGAAGAGGTCTGTGCACAGGGAAGCCCCTGGACTGTGAGCAGGACCACAGCAGGCGAAGGCGACAGGACCTGAGAGCGGTTGTCCCCCCTTAAGGGGCCCCAGCGTTGGAGACAGACATGCAGAGCAGTGAACTCTGGTCCAGCGTTTGCAGGAGAAAGGAATCTGACAGCTGAGGGGCTGCCGGCCTCCAGACAGAGGGCAGGTGAGGTGTGAGGCGCCCTCTGTGTTGGGAATGCTGGCCTGCTGCACTGCCCACCCCCTAAGAAATGCACTGCTGCCCTGCAGGTGTGCTCGTGGTGAGAGTGCTGGTGCACGGAAGGGTCTCGGGTTCGATTCCAGGTCAAGGGCATGTACCTGGGCTGCAGGTTTGATCTCTGGCCCTGGTTGGAGTGCGTGTGGGAGGCAACCAATTGATGTATCTCTCTCACATCGATGTTTTTTTCTCTCTCCCCTGCCCCTTCATTCTCTCTAAAAATCAATGGGAAAAATATCCTTGGGTGAGGATTAACAACAACAAAATAATAACAAAGAAACTGCTACAGCTGACTCTGCTTTCTACTTTAAAACAACCAACCCCCCTGCCAACACTCAGACCACAGCACCAGGAAGTACGAGGGCTTGGCTCAGTGCCCCGGGCTCTCACCTCTTCCTGTGCGGGGAGCCGGGGGGTAGGGCTAGGACCCCCCAGTCTGATGAGAGAGTCTTTACCCTTAACACCTGCTCCACATCTTTTTTGGCCAACATTTATCGATGCCTTCCAGTCCTGAAATTCTAGGGCTGGACTAGCCACCACACACACTATCTACAATGTCCTCTGAGCATGCCTGGGTATGACCAGACCAGGAAAAACAAACAAAAAACCCCAGAAATGGAGATTATCAGGTAAACCCTGGAGTGGTAAACCTCACAAGATCCTCCAGACCCACCTGGGTGACTCAAGGACTTGGAGCACCCAGAGCTACACCAAAGTAAGCATTCCTTCCCTTATGTTCCGAAGCTTATTAATCCATGCACACTGTGGCCCAGAAGAAACCACCGACAGCAGGTATTAAACGCTGACACAGGGCCACCAGGCACTGCCTACAGCCGCAGGGGCACTGCCTACGCCTGCAGGGGCACTGGCTTCTACGTTTGTGGGCAACACATGCCTGACCCTGGCTGCTGGTCGGGCCCACAAACCTCTAGTTTCTGAGTCAGGGAAGCCACCTGCTCACGGAGCAGCACAGAGGTGAACGATGCTGCAGCCGGAGGGGCTGGCAGGACGGAGAAGGGCTGTGAAGACCGGGTTCAAATTCTGCTTTTCCTGCTCCTAGGGCTGCCTGCTATAGACAAGCCCTCAACCCCTCGGCCTCGGCCTCACTCCTTAGAAAACAGCTGCCCTGTAGGGTGGTTATGGAGTCGGATAAGATAGAGTCTGTCGAGCACCTTCCAGCATGCCAGCCACAGGGATGGCACAGGATACACGATGGCTGCACCACCGCCCACCACTCCCGCCGTGACCTTTCCCTGGCGCCCAGGTATTGGCTTGGACAGCTAGGCCCGGCCGGGCAACCTGAACCTCGGAGTAAACTGCCCACTCGGAATGAATGCACTGGGAATAACGAGGGATTTAAGATGTTGAGACCCAATTCGGAGCCAAAGCTAGGAGAAGGGAATCAGTGTTGTTGAGTATCTAGCCTATCAGGCTCAGGGCTAGACCCTGACTTCTCACTGAATCCTCACCCTTCCCACGGCGTTGTGAGGCAGACCTCGGTGCCCGAAGTCTAGGGACGAGAGATGAGTTAAGTAACCTGCTTTGGCGCACAAACTTGAATGTGGTAGAAGTGGGATTCTATCTCCAACTCCTGGTCCGGGGACTGGCAATAGCAGGCTGCCTCAAAAAAATGACACAAAGGAGCCCTGTCCAGTTTGGCTCAGTGGACAGAGGGTCGGCCTGTGGACTAAAGGGTCCCAGGTTCGATTCCCAGGCAAGGGCATGTACCTCGGTGGCAGGCTCCTCCCTGGCCCAGGCCCTGGTCGGGGCTCGTACAGGAGGCAACCAATCGGTGTTTCTCTCACACTGATATTTCTGTCTTTCCCTCCCTCTTCCACTCTCTCCACAAGTCAATGGAAAAATATCCTGGGGTGAGGATTAAAGAAAAAAGAAAAGGCGGGGCGAGCAGAAGCTGCCTGGCCAAGCCGGCAGGTGCGAGGCGAGCAAAGGTGGGGCACAAGCTGGGCACTGACCCGCCACTCTTCTTGGTCTTGAGGACCATGTCCTTGTTGCACTGCGGGCACTTCCTGACAGGAGCTGGCACCGCCGGGTAGATGGCTTCCTCCTGGGGCACCTCTGCCCTTTCCCCAAAGTATTGGGACAAGGCTTCGTCCAATCTGAAGAAACAGCAAAGCATTGGCAACATTCTTATGTGCGTTTAGCATGTGTGACCTGGAACCAGCTGGCTGGTCAGCCCCAGGCCGCTGCACAGGCGGGAGGCAGGCACAGCACTGCACTGGCCCAGTGGCCCTGGCCGGCCTGGGTGACGGACAGCGCCCGGGAGGGTGCAGCTCTGCCGGTCAGTGGCCGCACATCAAACAAACCGCACCGGCCCAGGCACAGGCTCCTGAAGTCCTTCTGGGTCTCGACCAGCTCACGCATTCACGACGCTGGGGCAGGACACCTTTCTAACACACACGCGCTGTTGCTGAATGGCCCCTCCCAACACCCTGAGAACAAGTGGTCCTACCCCAGCACCTGGTTTACTGGCATATGATTGTGCTGCTACTAATTCAAAACAACTGAATCAAGAGAACAGCATTTAGCCAACAGCCCAGCATAGCTGGACCAGGTCTCTCTGTTTGTTTCGATATTGACAAAGCTCCACGGAAGGGAACACTTGGAGCTCAGGAGGAAATGACGGGGGGGAGCCAGGCCGCAAGGCCGCTGGTGAGCATGGACTGGCCTGGCGGGCAGCGTGTGAGGAACACCTGGTTTTGCTGAGTCACCCCAGGAATTCCCACTTCTTAGGGAAATGTACCCCCTTACCCGCCATGTGCACTCACTTCTTAGCTTTAGCCACTGCTTCGGTGAAAACTGTCTTGTATTTCTGGATCTGCTGCCTGAGAACCACAGATTTATCCTTCCTCCCCTCGCAGATCAGCTTCAAATCGGCTTCCAGCTCGGCACGGAGGTCCGGCTTGGACATCTCATAGCCCATGGAGTCATAACCTGCGGGAAGAGCAGTGTTCTGTGCGGCCCCGACAGCACAACTTGGAATCTGAGCAACAGAGCCCCCCCCAACCAACTCCCTGCAGCCCCTCCCCTTACCTTCCACAAGTCCCATGCCCAGATGCCCAGGGAGAAACCGCTTGTCTGGGGTGAGCCCCACGTACATTCGGGCTTTGATCGTCTCGATGTGCTCCGCGTGAGTGGCATCAGTACCTGAAAGCCATTCCAGTGACTCGGTTAGTCCAGACCTCGCCCCACCCCCACCCCGTGGGCCTCCCTCTGCCCGGATTGCCTACTCTCTGCACTACTGCTCCATGCACAGTCTGGACCATATGGAAACCACAATGGCCACCTCCCTGTCCCTCACACCCGCTTGCTCACTAACGCTGTCAACTCCAGCTCTGACATTGCGTCTTTAAGTTTCCCCCTCAGCTCAGTCGGAGCCACAGCCAGAGCCCCATCACCAGCTGGTCAGGACACCTCAGGCTCCGGTTTCTGGTCTCTCCCTCCACCCACCCATTCTTTACGCTGTGGCCAAAGGGATCTTTTGTTTATTTATTTATTTATTTTTAATTTATTGATTTAAAAGAGGGAGGGAGGGGGAGACACACACACACACTGATTTGTTGTTCCACTTAGGCACTCATTGGTTGATACTTGTATGTGCCCTGACCAGGGATCACACCCACAACCTTGGCGTGTCAGGGTGATGCTCTAACCAACTGAGCTACCGGGAGAGGGCCAAAGGGACCTTTAAAAAATAAAAATAAAAAAAAATATACACACACACACACACACACACACACACACA
>NW_005362033.1:1629650-1650436 GCF_000412655.1 Myotis brandtii
GGCAGTGGTTCTTAACCTTCTGGCCCTTTAAATACAGTTCCTCATGTTGTGACCCAACCATAAAATTATTTTCATTGCTACTTCATAACTGTAATGTTGCTACTGTTATGAATCGTAATGTAAATATCTGATATGCAGGATGGTCTTAGGCGACCCCTATAAAAGGGTCGTTCGACCGCCAAAGGGGTCGCAACCCACAGGTTGAGAACCGCTGACCTAGAGGAAACAGAGCAAGATGGTGGGGAGGTGGAGGGAAGACAATGTGGACAAGACATGTCTATTTCCCATACCAAGTCTATGACATTTTCTGTCCCCTAGGCAATGGGATAGAATATCTTATAGTCCAAACCTCACCAAATTCCTAACAACCACCACAAAAACCTATTCGGCTAACACTCATCTCACTTCTCTTCCACAGACTGTAGAACCTGAAGACATCTGTATATTATTTGGAATATCAGATTTTTTTTATTGATTTCAGAGAGGAAGAGAGAGTGAGAGAGAGATAGAAACATCAATGATGAGAGAGAATCATTGATCTGCTGCCTCCTGCACGCCTCCTACTGGGGAGTGAGCCCACAACCTGGGCAATAGGCCCTTCACAGTGGTTCTCAACCTTCTGGCCCTTTAAATACAGTTCCTCATGTTGTGACCCAACCATAAAATTATTTTCATTGCTACTTCATAACTGTAATGTTGCTACTGTTATGAATCGTAATGTAAATATCTGATATGCAGGATGGTCTTAGGCGACCCCTGTGAAAGGGTTGTTTGACCGCCAAAGGGGTCGTGACCCACGGGTTGAGAACCACTGCCTTAACAGGAATTGAACCCGGGACTCCTCAGTCCACAGGCCGATGCTCTATCCACTGAGTCAAGCCAGCTAGGGCTGAAGGAACCTTTTAAAACAAGGGTAGGGAACCATTTTTTCTGCCAAGGGCCATGTTTATATTTATAACATCATTCTCTTAATATAAATGTTGCATGAAAAAAGCTCCTAGATTTACTGAATTTCGAGTCCCACCTGTGGCTGCCCTGGCAGGGCCAGACCAAATGATGTCATGGCCCGTGGACCCGATGCTCCCCACCCCTCTTTTAAAACATAGCTCTGCCACCAGGGAAATGCAAGCCAAACCCACAAAGAAATGTCACTCCATGCCTACGTGGATAAAGACCAGATGGCAAAAAGTGCTGGCGAGGATGTGGAGACGCCGGACCCTCCCACACTGCTGGGGGGATGTAACACGGAGCAGCCGCTGTGGAAAACAGCCTGGGGTCCTCAAACACAGGCACCCGACCCAGCAGTTCTACTCCCAGGTGTATACTCGAGAGAACTGAAAACATGTCTACACAAAACTGGGACATAAATGTTCACTGCAGCATTCGGAACAGCCACAATGGAACAACCCAAATGTCCGTCAACAGAAACAAATGCAGAACGCTACTCAGTAATGACAAGGAACAACGTCCTAACACACGCTACCACACGGATGAACCGTGACAACATGCTAAGTGACAGAAGCAAGTTACAAAAGGCCACCTGGTGTCTGATTCTGTTATAGGAAATGTCTAAAAAAGGCAAACCTGGTGGCAGGAGGGGCGTGGCTGCCTCGGGCTGGGACCGGGAGGGGAAGGGAATGACTGCTCTGGGTGGTGAAAATGTTTTGATTTGTGGCGACAGCTGCATCATTTTGTGAATATACTAAGCACTGAACTGCACATTTTAAGTCAATGAATTATATACTGTATGTGAATTATGTCTCAATAAAGCTGTTCACGTTTGAAAAAAGTGTAGCCCTACGTTGGTCCTTTCCTTAGAAATCTTAGACGGCTCTGCTGACCACGGGCCAACATCCGAGCCCTCAGCGCGGCGTGGCTCCAATCATCTTTCTGGCCTCCCTTCTACGACCCCCCCGAGCGCCCCGCCCCAACAGCACGGGTGTCCGTCCCCGTGTCCTCCCTGCACCGCGAGGCTTCCCTTCGTCCTCGACATTCTTACTGTGAGGCTGCGGGCTCCCTGCCTGTTCCCTGCACAGCCCGGCATGTTGTGCCTAATGTGTTGGTTTGGTTTGGTTCTCCTGCTGGACCAGCCCTTGAAGAGAAGGACGAGGCCTTACGCCTGTGCACCCAGGTCCCAGGCCTCACACTTTAATGCATAAATCATGGAGGGTAAACTACCTCTCATTTTAGCTAAATGCACGGGCTTTCTGGACAGTCCAGGGATGGCCAGTGGACTCAGGTCAGGGCACGTCTTCCTACGTCACAGAACGACAACACTCACTTTGCAGTGAGGAGCTGCCCCCCGAGGAAACAGTCTGCTTCCATGACACCCCAGGGAAACCCCCTTGCAGGCACGGCCCTCTGGACGAGGCTCAGAGACAGTCCTCAGAGCTGTGAGGAGAGGGGCCAGTGGGTCAGTCACAAGAGAGCCACCTGTAAGGCTGCGGCTACAGGGCTTGGTGGGAGAAACAATCATGGCCTGGCTTTTCTTTTTAAACTTAATTTCATTTTTAAAAAAATAATTTTTAAATTTACAATTATAGCTGACATACAATATTACGTTAATTTCAGGTGCAAAACCAAGTCATCAAACATTTATATGACTTACAAAATGATCACCCCGATAAACCTAATCCCCATCTGACACCATATAAACCTACTTTCTAATTCTGAAACAATTACAGGAAATGCTTTAACAAAAATCTAAGACTATGGCCACCCCTGGTAACAGCAGGGGCCTGGCTGGACCGGGCGTGCGGGAGACATGTGAGCAGCGGAGACGGGCATCTAGAGGAGTGGCTGCCGCGCAAACCCGAACAAGAGTCCCTGGGACAGGAGGCTCAGGCTGCCGGACCTCCTGAGACTTCAAAAGATGGAGAGAGGCTTTTGTGTGGAATTTCTCAAGTTTTACATGTTGGGACCTTATTTAACACAAACAAATCTCAGCCTGGGCCCAAAATACTGAGGCCATGGGCAGCCCCACTCCCCGCGGAGCCGGTGGGAAATGGCTGTCTCTCCAGGCACACCTCCTCGTCCTGCACCTCACATCACATCTGCATCTGCACCGAGCAAGTCCCTCCCTCAGGAAACACAGGGCACAGCTCTGGAGCTGAGATGATGCACTTTTTAGCAATAAAGTATTTTTAAATTAAAGTATATACATTTTTAAGACATAACGCTATTGCACACTTAACAGACTACAGTACAATATAAACCTAACTTTTGTACGTGCTGGGGAAGCAAAAAGTCTGTGTCACTCACTCTACTGCAGTGGTCTAGACCAGCCGTGGGCAAACTACGGCCCTCGGGCCGGATCCGGCCCGTTTGAAATGAATAAAACTAAAAAAAAAAAAGACCGTACCCTTTTATGTAATGATGTTTACTTTGAATTTATATTAGTTCACACAAACACTCCATCCATGCTTTTGTTCCGGCCCTCCGGTCCAGTTTAAGAACCCATTGTGGCCCTCGAGTCAAAAAGTTTGCCCACCCCTGGTCTAGACTCTACTAGACCAAACCCACAGTAACGCTCAGGCGCCTGTGTGTATGTGTGAGTGTGTGTGTGTGTGTGTGAGTGTGTGCGTGTGGTGCAGGGTCTGAGGTGCCTGTGTGTGTATACATGTGTATGTGTGTGTGGTGCAGGGTCTGAGGCGCCTGTGTGTATATATGTGTGTGTGATACAGGGTCTGAGGCGCCTGTGTGTACATGGGTGGTGCAGAACAGTGGTAAGAACACTGATATGTGTATGTGTGTGTGTGTGTGTGTGTGTGTGTGTGTGTGTGTGTGTGTGGTGCAGGGTCTGAGGCGCCTGCCTGTGTATATGTGTGTGTGATACAGGGTCTGAGGCGCCTGTGTGTACATGGGTGGTGCAGAACAGTGGTAAGAACACTGACTGTGGAGTTATTTGGACCTACATTTTAATAAAACACACTTTGAGACCTTAGGTTAAGTCCCTAACTTCTCTGAGCCTCACTTCAGCTATAAGGCAGGGTCCACATTAGTTGTGCTTGAGAGCTGCTAGTTACCATGGTGATGAGCTACTGACCAATGCCATGCTTCTCCATGAGGGCAATGAGGTCGGCTTCAGTGAGCAGCTGGGGTGGACTGGTCTCCCCGTCCACCATCTCCACGGTGCTGGGCTGAAAGCAGGAGCCTCTCTCATACACAGGGAGGGTCTACAGAGAGCAGAAGCGTCAGTCAAACCATTCTGCCACGGCACTCAGCAAAAGACAGCTTCCAGTCCTGGGAACATGCCCCGGTCTAGCAATGGTTCTAGGGTGGGGCCACGACTGCCTTCCCGCCCCCCCGAGGCCCACGGTTGTCTGACTGCACCTATGATTTATCACCTTGTCGCTCCAGCGATCATATGGGTACACATCGAGATAGTTTCGGGCCAGAATCATGAGACCATGGGCCACAAAGCGTTCCTGAGAGATGTCAATCTCCACAGTAGTCTCCTGCCCCTGAGCATCCTGGGAGCAGCAAGCTAGGAAATGGCGAACGATAAACTCATATAGTCGCTGTTCATCTCCCTGTGAAGAAAAGAAAGCTGAAACTCCCTCCAGATCCAGAACAACGCCGCTCGGGTCTCAGCACCACTGCCGTGCCACCTGTTTAGGCCCCTCTCAGGCCACAGTCTGCACAGAACAGAGCGCACCACTCCTGCTCCCCTGCTCGAACGTGGCGAGCCAGGCCCCGGCCCTGTGTGCTATGGGTGTAGGCTGATAAACCGCACGACTCTAGTCAGGCAAAGATAAGCAAGAGAGTCATGCTGCCCTCAACAGCGGGAAGTGACGTTTTGGCCATAAACCCAACCTAAACAGACAACCAGGTGAAAGCATAAGAAGTAACAAGGCGCCCGCGTACACTAGATACAGAGTAAGTTTGCACCCAGCAGCCTTAGACCAACTTCATGAACACGGGGCCGGTGATTCCCCCCAATTCAGTAATCCAGCATTTGGTGAGGCTCCGTCTATCGAGAGCCCATAAGATGTTCATGCTTGTATCCATTAATGCTCCTTCTAAGAATGTATTAGAAGAAAATAATGAAAGATTTGCACTAATATTTATGTATACACCTGTTAACTTTAGTATATCATGTATCTAAAAGTTGGAACAACTTAATCCTTCAGAAACAGACTTGGCAAAGTAAGTTACAGACCAGCTATGCAGTCATTAAATATACTTTAAAATATTTCAGCACATGGAGAAACATAAAATGGAAAAAAATAGTTTATGAACTATTTAAGGCTGCAATTTTAATGTAAGAATATTATACACATGCATAGAAAACAGATAGTTCTCAGGAGGAGGTAAGATTAGAGGACATCTTTTTCTTTCTTACAATCTTCTCTATTTTCTCAGTTGTCTAAAATGAACATGTATTACTTTTTAAATCAGAAAAAAAATAGCCTGGCCTGTGTTGCTCAGTGGTTGAGCATCAACCTATGAACCAGGAGGTCAGCGCACATGCCTGAGTTGTGAGCTTGATCCCTAGTGTGGGGCATGCAGGAGGCAGCTGATCAATGATTCTCTCTCTATTTCTCTCTTCTCCTTTCCTCTCTGAAATCAATAAAAATATGTATTTTTTAAAAATCAGAAAGAATAATGTGTTACTAAAAGGAGAAAGAGTCATAACCGGTTTGGCTCAGTGGATAGAGCATCGGCCCTCGGACTGAAGGGCCCTGGGTTTGATTCTGGTCAAGGGCATGTACCTTGGTTGCGGGCTCAATCCCCAGTAGGAGTGTGCAGAGGCAGCTGATCGATGTTTCCAACTCTCTATCCCTCTCCCTTCCTCTCTGTAAAATCAATAAAATATAAAAAAATAAAATTAAAAAAGAAGGAGAAAGAAGCCCGGCTCAGTGGATTGAATGTTGTCCCATGCACCAAGAGGCCTCTGGTTCGAGTCCCGGTCAGGGCATACTCCCGGGGTGTGCAGGAGGCAGCCGATTGATGTTTCTATCTTCTCCCTCTCCCTTCCTCTCTAAAAAAAAAAAAAAATTAAAGAAAAAAAAGGGGGAAAGAAGAAAAGGAAGAACAAGAAGGGAGGAGGAGGAAGAAAGAAGGAAAAAGAAGAAGATACCAGACTTCACTAACCTGCAGATGCCAAAAAGCCTGACTAGCTGGGGCATCACGGAGCTTCCTCCCCAGCTGAGCACATGCTAAGTGTGACAGTCCTGCTGAGTGGAGTACGGCAGGAGGGGATGTGAAAGTTTGGGGAAGGCAATGGAAACGGATCCAGTCTTGGGAGGATGAATAGGATTCTTCCAGGTGACAAGGGAACGAGAGGGCCAGGGTTCTGCGTGGGTGGGGGGCTGTGCAGAGATCAGTTTGGGGGTGCAGGGAAGCAGCAGAGGGAGCTGACAGAGAGTGGGGAAGTGGGTGGGCCGGATAGAGAGCAGAACCCACCATAGGGGTCTTTCATGGAAGCCAGGCAGAAGACTGTGAAATAGGAGAGAGAGCTTGTACAATAACATCTCTTTTCTAAAATGGAGGAGATATTTCACAATCACATAGTTCCTACAATAAGAGCCCACTAGAGTAAATTCAAATACCACTGACCCCTCACCTCCCTCTGGGTCCCAGGAGGCACCAGAGCCAGGGAAACCAACCTGCAAGCTGTTGGTGTATTTGGTGGGGTGGATGGGAGGGTGAGCTTGATCAGATTTGTTCCCGTTGCGTGGGGTGGGGCCCCCCCGCTCTAGAATGCTCTGGGCAAAGGGCCCCCAGCGTGGATCCGGGGTCTGCTGCTCCACCAGTGCTGTCAGGTTTAAGTCTCTGGGGAAAATGTTTGTTTCAGTTCTGGGATAGCTGATGTACCTAAAACAAAGGCAGACAAACAGAACAAGAGATTGGTCTATAAACAACTGAATTCGGTTGAAAACACCTGGTGACACCAGCAATAATTCATCTGAGCCAGCCAACTCAAATGAAGGCAACCTTGGTTACCTACGCTGATAGAAGTCCTGAGATGTGCCCCCCAGAAGGGGTGAGAGACGCAAAGAAGTCAAAGGATAAATGAAGGGAGGGCACAGCAAGGGCACACTCTCAGCTCGGCTCTGCCAGCAGCTGTGTGGCCGGGCACATCCAGGGCCTTCTCTATGTCAGTCTGACAGAGCAACCGCACGATGGCCCGACAGCTACCACAGTGCACACACCTACGCTTCTCTCCAGGCACAGACACAGCAGTGCTACCCAGTGAACTGCCATGTAGATCCATGTGTAATTAAAGCTTTTGTTAGCCACTTAAACATTACTGAGATTGTTTGCGTTCTTTTTTTCATGCAAATCTTTGAAACCCAGTGTATATTTCACACTTAAGCACATCCTAACTCAGACACCCCAAATTTCAGGCACTCAGCAGTCAGCTGTAGCGTGGCTGCCATGCCGGTCTGTGCGGATCACACTGGCCCTGGATGGCACGGGGGTAGGGGTGGGGGCCATGACCCTGGAGGCAGGATGGCTTACAACAGGCAAACAACTCCTAAAGCAGTGGTTCTCAACCTTCTGGCCCTTTAAATACAGTTCCTCATGTTGTGACCCAACCATAAAATTATTTTCGTTGCTACTTCATAACTGTAATGTTGCTACTGTTATGAATCGTAATGTAAATATCTGATATGCAGGATGGTCTTAGGCGTCCCCTGTGAAAGGGTCGTTCGACCACCAAAGGGGTCACGACTCACAGGTTGAGAACCGCTGTCCTAAAGGTAAGGTGCTGCCTGCAACCTGCCAGGGCCCAGGGGGAGTTGCTGGGGGATCAAGACTGGGATTTGAATTTACTCTATGGACCCTTGTTTTAGAAGAGATTTTGAAATAACTTTTTCATTATTAGGAAAGAGAAGTCAGTGTCAAAATTCTTCTACTTCAGAGCTTAAGTGATATCTAGACAGTGTGTTTCCCCATAAACTCTATTTCTAAAGTATTTCACGTTGATGAAGATGCATCAAATTCTACCCACAAGTGAGACATTTACCCCTGAGTGTAGAGTTTCTCGGCGATCCTCATGGTCTCTTTGGCGCTTATTCTCAGCTTGCGAGACGCCAGCTTCTCCAGCTCCTGTGAATGTCAGCAGGCACGTTAGGGTGTAGCGCAGCCAGAGGGCACGGCACAGCCACACCGCCATCTCCAGACTGGCTGGGCCGGTCGCTCCAGCTGCTGTCACTTAGAGGGAGAAAGACTGTGCTGAGCGGAAATTCCTGGGCCTGCCCAGCAGAGCCAGGATCTACTCCAGTGGTTCTCAGACCCTGATGTGCAGAAGCAAGAATCACCTGGGAAGCAAGCAGATTCCCAGGCCCTGAGCACTAGGGATTCTGACATAAGCAGGGAGAGGCCGGCAATCTGCATTAAAAAAAACCCCAACTTGAGGATATGGTATTATTGATTTATAGAGAGAAGGAAGAGAGAGAGAGACATCAATGTGAGACAGAAACATCGATCAGTTGTCCCTGTGGGCCCTGTGACTGGGGATGGAACCCTTAACCTAGGTATGTGCCCTGACTGGGAATTGAATCCAAAACCTTTTAGTGTAGGAGATGATGCTCCAACCAACTGAGCCACCCAGCCAGGAAAGGAAATCTGCGTTTTTTAACAAGCACCTAATACAGATTCTAACACAGACAGTTTGAGCACCCGTTTGGGAACACCCTTCGAATCCTGGACGTTCCCCTGAATGATGAATGCCATTCTGCCAGCCTCCTGGGGGAGAACCGGCTGCCCTTTCCCCCGACTGACATTCCACAATGCTCGGCTACATGGCAAAGCGTATCCACCCGGCGGGGGAGAAACACTCCTGCCTACTGTCTGGAAGTAATGCTGACTCGCGCGCGGCCCCTAACACACGCGGCCCCTAGCACATGCCGCCCCCAGCACGCGCCCTCTGCATTTTCAACCTCTGGAGTCGGCCTTGACAGGATGTTCTCTGACTTTTCCTGCACACTGGTGACTTGGAAGGGGAACCCTAATGTGTTTACTCAGACTGTGTCCCATTGGGTGGGGCTCGTAGAGTCAAAAAATTTGTTCTTGAGTAGGCTCATAAAGCAGATATTTAAATATTTATATATTATGCAGAAACATTTTTTAAAAAAGAACGTAGCTGGGAAAAACAAAGTATTCCAATTACAACTCTAAAAAATAAGCATATGAAAAAAAGAAGGCACCAAGGTTACACCAGTAACTACACAAGAATGGTGAGGTGATGGTTGATTTATCTCCCTTTGTTGTTTCCCAAACTCCACATAAAATAGTTATATTGCATTAATAACTTAAATATTAAAAAAGCAGAGGCCAAGCAGGCCCAGGGTTTGGAGTTTCTGTTTTTTCCAAGTGCTTTCCTGTGTGGCCCTGTGAAGAGTGATGTCACTGGGCCATGGTCTGGTCCCCAAAACAGGAAGTCAAGGGCTGGCGCAATCCCCCCAGAACGTACCACAGTGTCCAAAGCTTGAGGCCTCCACTTGCTCTTTGCCTTAGAACTGACCTCCACCACAGTTGCCCTGGGGTCCTGGAAAGCCAAGAAAAGCAGAGGCACGTGAACCTGCTGGTGCCCGTCTGCCGCTTTCCCACAAGGCCCTGCTCAGCATTCTGCTCACCCACCGTCAGCAGAGACCCTGCTCATCCCGCGGAAGCGCTCCATGTACACCGGCTGTTGTCCAGTGTGGTGGGTGCCATCACCACCTTCCCACTCAAACAAGACCACGAGGGGCAACCTCACAAGCCCTCCGGTGCCCCCCCGGAGCCTGTGAACGACAGCAGCCTACGCCTCTCCTAAGTATGGTCTCCAATCTCGCGTGCATGGAGTTACTTTTTTTTTTTAATTCTTGATAATACAGAATTAGAAATAGGAGAAATTCTATAATACAAGCTGAAGAAACTCTAATTTTAAGACCAATTTCACACTTTTAAGAGACTTCAAGTAGACAAAGAACTCAACTTAAGTGATTTGGAAATGAGAATATTTATGTATCAAAATCCAAATCTCTCTTTCCAAATAGACTGGGACCAGGTGCGCTTGACAAGGAGCTCAAAGTATCCCACCTGCTTTTTTTTTGGGTACCATCCTATATAATAAAAGCGCAGTATGCAAACTGTCCCCTCAACCGGGAGTTGTCCAGGAGTTTGACCAGGGGGCGGGGCCAGCCAGTGGAAGGGAGGGAGGTTCTGGCCAGCAGCGGCAGCAGCAGGCGACGAGGGTGGGGGGGGGGGGGAAGGGATGAAGGTCCCAGTGGCGGCAGGGGGCCAGAGGAAGGGAGGAAGTACCCAGCCGGCAGCCAGCAGCCACTAGGGACCCTACCAGTGCACGAACTTTGTGCACTGGGCCTCTAGTATCCTAATAAAGCACATAAAAGGGCAGGTCTTTTTACTGAAGAGATAAATGTACAGGGTGGCTGTGTGACCTTCATGGTCAAAGGGTGAAGTAGTGGACAGACAAGTGACTCCTGGGAGGCAGCGTGGTCTGCAGGAGCTGGAGTCAGACACACTGGGACCCAGTCCCTGCTCTGCCCCTTACTGGCTCCAATGTGTCTGTGCAGTTCCTTCACTCTCTCTAGCCCCTCATCTGTAAAATGAGACCGCCACCCGCAGAGGCAGTGTTCTAAAGAAAGTCACATGTAAACACATGGTGTGTCTGGCATGAAGCAGGTGCTCAATAGTCATTACTTTCCCTTAGCAAATCAATGCTAACCCTGCCAATGGCTACAGCTGAGAAGCACAGCTGACTCATCAAACCTAGAGAGCTCCAAGTTTTCTTTAGGTGCCACAGCGTGCAGCCCCTGGGTGAACACCGGCAGTTGTGTGCTGACTGACAGGAAGCAGCACCGCAAAGTGGACGGTCAGCCTGAGGGACACAGCTGAGCTACTGACTGGCCTGTGGCTGAGGAGTCCTTTGCATGTGCTGCTCTCTTGACTGCCACACGCTTTCCCCAGGCCCTCCTTGGCTGCCTGCTGCTAATCACTCCGGCCTTCCCTCACATACCTTTCATGACCACCATGCCTAGAACAACCCCCTTCCTGCTCCCCCTGGCCATTCTCTATTCATTTATCCTTTTTACCTCCAGTCCTTTATCATTGTGTAAAACTAACTTGTTCACTCATTTGAGACTTTCATCTCTTTAGATTTCATCTGACCAATGGCTGAAAGAGTCAGACCAGAAGCTGTCCAGCTCCTTTCACTCTGAGAGTGCACGGCCCGCCCTGGCCCAGCTGGTCCTTATCAGCTGCTATGACAGGCCTCGGCTTCAGGGGAGAGTTTAGCAAACATTTCTCATTTTACCTAAAAACTCCACAGGTCCTTTTCTTCCCCAATTTTTAGTGCTGTTTTCATGAGGTTCTACTCTTACTGGTCCCAAAAAGTGATATCCTGAAAGCTACAGCTCAGGGGGAAACGGGAAGGATCGCTTCCGCCACTAGAGAGGGACTGACTTGGGAAATTACAATTTTCCCAGATCACTGAGATTTCAAAATATTTCTTACCTCCATGCACAGCTGATAGAGGACAAGACAAGCCGTGTGGTTAAAGAGACGATGCCTTTTCCAACTGAATTCTACGACGCCGTCTCTGTGGTCATGCGTTACTATTGGGGAAACACAAACAGGAAGGCTGTGCCTCAGCCACATGATATGACAGGTAAACTAGGAGTATTACAGTGAAAGTCAAAAGAATATGAAATAGAGAAGGTCACTGAGGAAACGTTAAGTGGATTCTGAATATTATAATGAGGTAGAATAAAGAACAGCAAAGCTAGAAATCAAGTAAACAGTGAATTAGTGCCGCTGAAGCTCATGGAGCCCTTGGTTATTCTGGGCCTGTGGGTTCCACATCATAAACAAGTCCCAGCCCTACCTTTAATTCTATGGAAGAGTTCTGGCACGAAAGCCTGAATGGCTTTAAACCTCTCCACCACAAACCCCAGGGTTGGGAACTGGCAGCTGCCGTAACTGATTAGCTGCTCTGCCAACACCTGGGGGAAAATCTTCTGCAGCCTCAGGGTCTGGAACCTCGTGAAGGCAGCTCCTGGAAAGCGAGGAAGGAAAGGAAGAACAAGAAAACGAACTGCAAGGTCAAAGCCAGCTGCACACATTTACACATGAGGAAGGAAAGGAAGAACAAGAAAACGATGAACTGCAAGGTCAAAGCCAGCTGCACACATTTACACACAAACCTCACCCTTGGTTCCGTAACCAAAGCCCAACAGCTGCATGCGCCAGCAAAGGAGCGGGTGCGGCCCCTCACCGATCCGCAGGTCCAGCTCCTGCCTCACGTCCACAGCATCGCTCACTCTCTGGTCGGGCTGGGTCAGGTTTTCACAGGCCATCGTGACGGCTCGGGGGGTGATCTCAGAGAAACGGGCCCTCAACACCTGCAGACTGGGCTTCACTGCAGAATAGAAAGAGTGGCCAAGGTCAAAGCCAAGTCACACTGCCCTCTCATCATCAAGGCCACCTGGGACGAAGAAAGCTGGACAGTTCAAGAAGCTGTGAAGCATCCAACTGAAAGAGCAATATGCTTTCTGAGAGGGGATTCATTACAGCCGCCAAGCTGAGCACTGTCAGTAACGACAGCGGGCTGAATTTAGCTATTAACTGAGACCGTCTTAGTGAGCCTTTCAAGACTTTAATTTCACTTGCTCTCAGACCTTTCGGGAAGAGAAAAATGTTAATTAACAGATCCTATGGGGGATTTCGTGTCCTGTCATGGAAATAACACATACACTCTCCCTGGAAGTTAATGCATTTAAATGCGAGAGTCCTTGGCTCAGCTCAGCTGGCTGGAGTGCCGTCCCACACACTGAAAGGCTGTGGGTTCCATTCCCAGTCAGGGCACATACTCAGGCTGCGGGTTCCATACCCAGTTGGCGTGCATACTGGAGGCAACCGATCGATGTTTCCCACTCACATCCATGCTTCTCTTTCTCTCTCCTTCATCCTTCCTCTCTCTAAAAAAAAATCAATACCTTACAACAAAAATTTTTTTAAATTAAATTAAAACAAATTTTCAGGAATCACTATAGCTTCAGACTCACATTTAAGTTCACTTCGACATTTGTTAATGTTCAGGAGGTAAAATTAATATAGATTTTAAACAATGGAATCTTGCCCTGGCCGGCGTGTTAAGTGATTAGAGCATCGGCCTGCCCACCGGAGGGTCTTGGGTTCGATTTCCGGTCAAGGGCATGTACCTGGGATGCAGGTTCCATTCCCACCCATAGTGGGGGCAAGTGTGGGAAGCAACAAATCCATGTGTCTCTCTCCATCAATGTTTCTCTCTTCCTCCCTCTCCCTCCCCCCTCTGTAAAAACCAGTGGAAAAAATATTCTCACTCCTTGGATGAAGATTTTAAAAAAGGAGTCTTACATAATGTTATTAACCATGTTACCTCAACAAACTTAATTTTAAAATTGATCTGAGAGAGAAACCTCAAGCTGCTGCCCCATTTATGCGCTCATTGGTTGATTCTTGTATGCCCTGACCAGGGAGCAAGCCCGCAACCTTGTTGTATTGGGTCAACTTTTCAATCAACTGAGCTATCTGGCCAGGGAGGCTACTGACTGATGTTTCTTTCTCTCTCTCTCTCTCTCTTGCTCTCTCTCTCTCTCTCTCTCTGCCTCTCCCTTAGTATCTCCCTTAAAAAGAACCAATAAAAAATATTTAAAATAAATAAAAAATAGAAAATAAAGTCCCTGTTTCCAAGGAGCTGGCAATGTACTTGGAGCTAATACGCACTAAGGCCGGGGCTACCGGATCTGCGTGGTTGGCTCATTCAGTCCCCACGGCTCTGGGAACTGTGCCAGGCTGGCGGGCTTTCCAGAAGAGGAAGCCGAGGCTCCCAGGGGGTCAGTGACTTGCTCCAGGACACACAGCCGTGCGAATGGCAGGGGGACTCAGGAGGAAGAGTATATGGGGAGGAACTCAGGCGCAGCCACTCACACATCTATGCCGGAGAATCATCTATTTATGCATTCCCGAAGGACAGGAACTCAGAAGGGGCATCACTTACCAGCCTTGCATACGTGGATAATCTCAAACCCAATATTTTCACCCTCTCTATCACAGTCGGTCCAGATCACCAGGGCCTGGCACTGCCGAGTCTCTCGTTCCAGAGTTTTCTGAAGTTGGTAGGGAAAGAGCAGTGAGAGCACAGCCCGCGGCGGGACTACTTTGCACCTCTCCACTAAACAGACCTAACTGAGCATTAACAACGTTCTTGGAATATGCACCATGGTGAGAAAAAGAAACCAGAGAAAGCTATGCTTACAGCTCTCGGGGTGGTGAAGAAACTAGCACAGCCCTCCAGCTTAGAGTCACACTCACCAATCAGCTTCTAGAAGCCTGAGGTTAATGCAACTATACCAGCGACCTGAAACTCAGTTCTAACAGCACATGGGACTCTAGTGGGTCTGGTTATGTCATGTCTGGTTTAAAAAGAACGGACCCCTAATTGAGTTTCATCCCAAGGTTTCCCAGTCAGCACTGAATTAGCTACAGGTGCTCTGACTGCTTGAAAACTCACAATTTACTGTCAAAGGACCATTTACACACTTTGTAGTCTCTTCATTCTAACTAGAGATGGGGTCAGAGCTAGAATTAGTAATTTAACAATACTTATTCTGAGAGTTTATTTCAACAACTATTATTCACAAAAAGGCTGACTCCAGTCCCTTGGCCAGTTAGTTTCAATGGCCTCATTTTGGGAATACTTTTCTGAATCATGGCACTTAGTTTAGTGGAAAACTTTGCTTCTGAATTCAATGCATTCAAAATACAGAAATCACTCAGTTCAATTATCTCGTGGTGGTTCAACTCCAGTGCCATGTCTTCCAAAAGATCCCACCTTGATGTCTACAAAGTTCTCTGGGCAGTACTTCTCAATTTCTGCTTCAAAGAGGACAAGGGGATTGCAGCTCTGCCTAGAAAAGAAATGGAAACACACAAAGCCCACCTCAGCACGACGGGAAAACTGCCCCGTGCACCCGGGGAGGCACCCACAGAAAAGCCCCGCATGAAATGCCAGAGGGTCAAAAGCAAGACTCAGACCCTCTGCACATGCACTTTCCACTTCCCAGGAGCACTAGCAGGAGCTGCTAGGAAGACATTCTAGAAGCCTCCATGCATATCTGCTATCGGAGAAATGCAACCCAATGACTTCATGACAAAGCTCTGGCTATTTTGGGGAGCACACTGCAATGGCTCTTTAAACCTGTGGTGAATCAGTTAATCCAAGGTCATTTCTACAGCCTCATGCTTTGTTCCCCCCAGAACTCATATTCTGGAATCCTAACACCAAAGTGATGGTGCTAGGAGGTGAGGCCTTTGGGGGTGATTAGGTCATGAGGGTGGAGCCTCATGAGTGGGATCAGGATGCTTATAAAAGAGGCCACACAAATTCCCTAGACCAGTGGTTCTCAACCTTCCTAATGCCGCGACCCTTTAATACAGTTCCTCATGTTGTGGTAACCCCCAATTTCATTGTTACAAATTGAACATAATTAAAGCATAGTGATTAATCACAAAAGCAATATGTAATTATATATGTGTTTTCCGATGGTCTTAGGTGACCCCTGTGAAAGGGTCGTTCGACCCCCAAAGGGGTTGTGACCCACAGGTTGAGAACCGCTGCCCTAGACCTTCCACCAGGTAAAGGCGCAGTGAGAGGCCGGCGGTCGGCACCCAGACCATGCTGGCACTCTGACCTCCTCCTTCCAGCCTCCGTAACTGGGAGAAGTAAATTTGTTGTTTATAAACCAACCAGTCTGTGGTATTTTGCTATAATAGCGTGAACTGACTCAGTCATCTTAGTATTATAGGTTACACAATAGGATCAATATGCCTCAAAATTCCTGTAATGTTCTACAACTTACTGTAATAATTGGAAAGTTCCGCCCCCCAAGAATTGTACTGACCATTTACGAAACTGCATCTGGAAATCATGAGCCAGCAAATGTCCAGAAACCGAGGTCATTATCATGGTAACATTCTAAATGGTAACAAAATTTGAGTCAGTCTTTTAGCAACTATATTTTGCTACATCATTCAAATAAAAGGGAGAAACTTCTATTAAGGAAATAAAAGTGGTTGGGGTGGGGGGAGAAATGAATAGGTGGTATAGAGGATTTGTAGGGCAGTGAAAGTAATAATGGATATATGTTTACTTACATTTGTCCAAACCCAAAGCAAGCACAACATGGAATGAACCCTAATGTAAACTATGGACTCTGAGTGATTATAATGTGTCCAGGTAGGTTTGTCAGTTATAACAAATATACCACTGTGGTGAGGGATCTTCTTTTGTTTTGTTTTTTTCTTTTCTTAATGAGGGATGTTCATAATGAGGGAGGCTGTGTGTGTGTGTGGGGGGGGGGTGCAGAGGGTATGTGGTAACTCTGTACCTTCTTCCTCTCCCCTCAGTTTTGCTGTGAATCTGAAATTGCTCTAAAAAATTAAAGTATTAAAAAAATACACAAACAAAAAACCCCAGTTGATTGGGAAGAAACAAACATAAATAGAGCTCTTTGAAGCCAAAAGCCATAGTAATACAATGAAATCACCATTTTAATTCTAGTACCCTGATGCTTTTTGTAGCATTTAAAATTCCCCCCAACTGTTGCACATTAGCTTCTTGTTATAAAAACAGCTGAGATGGGACCACATTTTTTATTAAAAAGAGACTTCCTTACAAATTACAAAGTAGTCACCTGTAACCAGGGATCTTTAGGTCATAACAATAGTTATTCTTAAAAGATGGCGACATATTCTACAATGGCCAGGCTGACTAACTCTTCTGGATTAAGTAATTCTAAAATACAAGCAATTTAGGGAGAACTTGTAGTAAACAGCTGCTCTTTTTAGCCACAATTAAAAACGGAGAGAATGCACACCAAAGTGTCACCTGATCTGAAAGCACGCCTCCGTTGTACGATAGAAATACTGTACCACCCACCTGGCCACACAGATGATAATCGAATTCATAGATCTTGTTGAATTTAGAAAGTCCTTCCCTCTATAAAACAAAACAAACAAAATACATAAACCACATAAGAAGGATTCCTCAGCATAAAGATCAAGCAAAACCCTGCTAAGTGAGAACATTAAAAATGCAGCATTTCCTATAGAGGTGAGGCTTCCTTATTAAGACCACTTATTTAGTGGCCCCTTAAACACAGGTACAAGCATGGACCCGATAAGGACCATGGAGTTTGTGTGCTGGAAGGCAACTTTGAGATCAGCTAATACAACATCTTTTTATAGATGAGAATGGACTTGTCTAAGGTCACAAGACAAATTAATGGCAGAGAAAGGATTAGGGCACAGCTCTCTTGATTCTCTCTTTCCTCTCCACACATTCCTACCACTTCCTGACTATAAAATTGTACCAATAAACCGTGAATGTGGGCAAATCATTCACCTTTCTGAACCTCAATTTATTGTTGAATGAAGTTACCTCTAAGGTCTCCCTGGCTCTGAAATCTATGGACACTATGAGACCCACTCAGGACTGGGGTCAGTCTACACAGCACTTCAGCTGCACTTCTGGATGAGCAAGAGCCTCTCTGACGAGACCCCATCTTCTTCCGAAGAGGCTAAAAGTACAACGGACCCCTGAACAAGACGGGGTTGGGGCGCTGATCCTGAACAAGACGGGGTTGGGCAGCAACCCCCTACTCAGTCAAAAAACCCTCATGTAACTTTTTAAAATTCTCACCGGAGGTTATGTTTTTACTGATTTTGAGAGAGAGACAGGGAGGGTGGGAGGGAGAGAGAGGAACATTGAGGGGACAGAGAAACATCCATCAGCCTCCCGCTGCATGCACCCTGACTGGGAATTAAACCACAAATTTTTGGTGTACTGGATGATGCTCTAACCAACTGTGCCACCAGGGCCGCATATAACTTTTGACTCCCCTGAAACTTAACTACTAGTAGCCTACTGTTGACCGGCTTAATAATGTAAACAGTTAGCATATATTTTGTATGAAATATGTATTGAATACTGTGTTCTTACAGTAAACTAGGGAAAAGAAAATGCTATTAAGAAAATTAAAAGGAAAATACATTTACAATACTGTACATATTTATTGAAAAAATCCACGCATACGTGAACCCATGCAGTTCAAACCCATGTTGTTCAAGGGTCAACTGTATTTGTGCATGTGAGTTTCACACCGACGATGCGCAGAAGACAAGAGACAGGCAAAATGGGAGCTGAGGAAATTTCCGTTCAAGGGCCAAGAAAAATCGCCGTGGACAAGATTCTCCCTCAGCCTCACAAATACAATTTTTCTGGGTGGAACACTGAATGAGGTTCTTTGAGGTATAATGGCAAATTTATTTTTATTTTTCTAAAGATTTTTTCAAATTGATTTTTAGGGAGAGGGAGAGAGAGAGAGAGAGAGAGAGAGAGAGAGAGAGAGAGAGAGACATCGATAAAAGAAAAACATTGATTAGCTGCCTCCTGCACGCCCTCTACCAGGGATTGAGCCTGAAACCTGGGCATGCGCCCTGACCAGGAATAGAACTGGCAAGCCTTTGGTGCACAGGACAAGACCCAGCCAACTAAGCCACACTGGCCAGGGCCATAATGACAAATTTAAAGAGGGATTTATCTGATACTTAAGAGTTCAATGCTTAAAAAAATAAAAAATAAAAAAAAAATTCAGTGCTCTAATGTTGCCAAGGAAAGAGACGCCCTCTATAAATTCCAATTACTAGTTAAGCCTTTTCAGTACAGTAGTCCCCCCTTATTCTCAGGGAATACATTCCAAGACCCCCAATAGATCCCTGAATCCTCAGTACCACTGAACCCTACATGTACTGGTTTGTTTGTTTTTATCACACACATGCCTTTTGACTTACAGGAAGCATTTTATGGATCCCTTTGGCGTATCTGAACTGCCAGCTGTTGTGCTTCGGGGCCATCATTAAGCAAAGTAAGGGCTCCCTGAACACATGCTCTGTGACACCACAACATCCACTGGTAACTGAGACGTCTGCTAAGCAAGTGGTGGGTGGGCAGGTAGCGGACACAGTGTGGGCAGCTGAAAGGATTCCCACGCGGGACAAAGTGGAACAGCACAAGATTTCATCATACTATTCAGAACGGTGCACAAGTTAAAACTTACCATTTGTTTATTCCTGGAACTTTCCATTTAATATTTTCAGAGTGTGGTTGACCATGTAACAAATCATGAAAAGTGAAACCTCGGATAAGAGGAGACTACGGAAATACAGAATAAAAACTGCTTAATCAATGGTTTCTATTTCCTTCCCCCCTAATTCTTTTTAAGGAAGCAATGAACTCTTCTCAAACAAAATCTTTAAAATTTTTTTAAAATATATTTTATTGATTTTTTACAGAAAAGAAGGGAGAGAGATAGAGAGTTAGAAACATCGATGAGAGAGAAACATCGATCAGCTGCCTCCTGCACATCTCCTACTGGGGATGTGCCCGCAACCCAGGTACGTGCCCTTGACCGGAATCGAACCTGGGACCTTTCAGTCCGCAGGCCGACGCTCTATCCACTGAGCCAAACCGGTTTCGGCTCAAACAAAATCTTATATGGGTCCTGACACATAACCAGGCTGAGGCACCGGCTGAATCCTGCTCCTCAACCCTTCCCCAGCCCAGCCAGCCACAGTGGCTCCCAGGTGCACACCAACGGCCCTCGGGGCTCTTTGGAACAGCGTCTGTAGCCACTGTCCCGATGCTCTCCACCAAGAGAGGTACCTAACAGCACGTGGGACCCCAGGCTCAGGGCTTTCCGAGGAAGCCTTCCTTACCCATGGGTAGTCTTGAGGATGTAAAATGTTTTCCTGATATTTCAAACTTTCCTCCCTGTAATTCCGAGGATAGTACACAACTGTGTGATTCTACCTCTTGGGTGAAGTTCTCAGATGCTTTAGGCTGCTCCCAAATTACAGTGGCGTTTTGGAGACTAAAGAAAGGAACCCTAGTTGACAGACCAAGAGTGTAGCTTCTGTGATGTCTTTTCAGTGCTCCCCACCCTAC
Organism: Myotis brandtii; assembly: GCF_000412655.1. Lineage (NCBI taxonomy): Eukaryota > Metazoa > Chordata > Mammalia > Chiroptera > Vespertilionidae > Myotis > Myotis brandtii. The sequence continues at coordinate 1,649,647 of NW_005362033.1, forward strand.
TGAAGAAGAGCCCATCACACCTTCTCTGAGCATGCTGACCACACTGCTGCCACCGAATCTGCAGCAGGATCCTTTTACGATTCCTCCTTCTGCCCTGGCCAGTGTAGCTCAGTCATCCTGTGCACCGAGAGGGGGCCAGTTCGATTATGGGTCAGGGCACATGCCCGGGTTGTGGGCTGGATCCCCAGTACAGGGCATGCAGGAGGCAATTGATGCCTCTCTTCTTCTCCCTCCTCTCCCCTCTCCCCTCTCTCTCTCTCTCAAATCAATAAAAACATATTTCCTTCTCCCTCCTCTCCCCTCTCTCTCTCTCTATCTCAAATCAATAAAAACATATTTTTAAAATTTTATTTAAAAAATTTTCTTCTGAATATAAAAATAAAACTATGAAAACTATAGAAAAGTCCTCAAGGACATATAAGTTACTAGCAGTGATTGCTGTGGGTGGTGAGGACAGTGTACTTGATATACATATGTATTCCCTGAACTGTTTGCAATTACAACTGTTTAAGTACTACTGTTAACAAAAGAAAAAGATTCTATCTTAATATTTTGTTGAATTTCTTTTAAGTACATATACGTATTTTTTTAAACATAGGTTTAAAAGCCTTTTCCATTAACAGATATCTAATCCTATATAATAAAAGGGTAATATGAAATTGACCCTAACAGGAGAACGACTAGGAATGACTGGTCACTATGACACACACTGACCACCAGGGGGAAGACGCTCAATGCAGGAGCTGCCCCCTGGTGGTCAGTGCGCTCCCACAGGGGGAGCTCTGCTCAG